>NC_073255.2:124071363-124374393 GCF_029289425.2 Pan paniscus
ACTGCTAGCTGTATAAACACGGAAATATCTACACCGCTATCTGTATAAACATGGAAATACCAACACCGCTACCTGTATAAACATGGAAATATCTTCAACGCTATCTGTATAATCATGGAAATATCCACACTGCTATCTGTATAAACATGGAAATATCTACACCGCTATCTGTATAAACATGGAAATATGTACACCGCTATCTGTGTAAATATGGAAATATCTACACCGCTATCTGTGTAAAGATGGAAATAACCACACCGCAATCTGTGCAAATATGGAAATATCTACACCGCTATCACTGTAAACATGGGTATATCTACACCGCTATCTGTACAAACATGGAAATATCTACACCGCTATCTGTATAAGCATGGAAATATCTAGAACACGATCTGTATAAACATGGTAATATCTACACCTGTATCTTTATAAACATGGAGATACCTACACTGCTATCTGTATAAACATGGAAATACCCACACCGCTATCTGTATAAATATGGAAATATCTACAATGCTATCTGTATAAACATGGAAATGTCTACACCGCTATCTGTATAAACATGGAAATACCTACACAGTCATCTGTTTAAACGTGGAAATATCTACACCACTATCTGTGTAAACATGGAAATATCTACACTGCCATTTATATATACATGGAAATATCTACAGAGCTATCTCTATTAATATGGAAATATCTACACTGCTATCTCTATAAAATGGAAATAGCCACACAGCTATCTGTATAAACATGGTAATATCTACACCATCATCTGTAAAACATGGAAATATCTACACAGTCATCTGTATAAATATTGAAATCCCTACACCTCCCTCTGTATAAACATGGAAATATCTACACTGCCATCTGTATACACAAGGAAATATCTACACAGCCATCTGTATAAACATGGAAATATCTACACCGCTATCTCTATAAACATGGAAATACCTACACACAATCTGTATAAACATGGAATATCTACACCGCAAACTCTATAAACATGGAAATACCTACACCGCAGTCTGTATAAACATGGAAATATCTACACCGCTATCTGTATAAACCTGGAAATATAAACATCGCTATCTGTATAAACATGCAAATACCTCCAACGTTACCTCTATAAACATGGAAATATCTACACCACTATCTTTATAAACATGGAAATATCTACATCGCTATCTGTATAAACATGGACATATCTACAACACTTTTTGTGTAAACATGGAAATATCAACACAGCTATCTGTGTAAACATGGAAATATGTACACCGCTATCTGTGTAAAGATGGAAAAATCTACACCGCAACCTGTGCAAATATGGAAATATCTACACCGCTATCTCTGTAAACATGGAAATACCTACACCGCTATCTGTATAAACATGGAAATATCTACACCGCTATCTGTATAAACACGGAAATATCTTCACTGCTATCTCTGTAAACATGGAAATATCTACACTGCCATCTATATACACATGGAAATATCTACAGAGCTATCTCTATAAACATGGAAATATCTACACTGCTATCTCTATAAAATGGAAATAGCCACACCGCTATCTGTATAAACATGGTAATATCTACACCGTCATCTGTAAAACATAGAAATATCTACACTGTCATCTGTATAAATATTGAAATCTCTACACCTCCCTCTGTATAAACATGGAAATATCTACACTGCCATCTGTATACACATGGAAATATCTACACAGCCATCTGTATAAACATGGAAATATCTACACCGCTATCTCTATAAACATGGAAATACCTACACGCAATCTGTATAAACATGGAAATATCTACACCGCTATCTCTATAAACATGGAAATACCTACAGCGCAGTCTGTATAAACATGGAAATATCTACACCGCTATCTGTAGAAACATGGAAATATCTCCACCGCTATCTGCATAAACATGGAAATATCTCCACCACTATGTGTATAAATATGGAAATATCTACACCACTATCTGTATAAGCATGGAAATATCTTCACCACTATCTGTATAAACATGGAAACATATACACCACTATCTGTATAAACATGGAAACATCTGCATCGCTATATGTATAAACACGGAAATATCTCCACCGCTATCTGTATAAACATGGAAACATCTGCACAGCTATATGTATAAATATGGAAATATCTACAACGCTATCTGTGAAAACATGGAAATATCTACACAGCTATCTGTGTAAACATGGAATTATCTACACCGCTATCTGTGTAAAGATGGAAATATCTACACCGCAATCTGTGCAAAGACGGAAATTTTTACACTACTATCTGTATAAACATGGAAATATCCCCAGTGCCATCTGTATAAACATGAAAATATCTACACAGCCGTGTGTATAAACGGGAAAATATCTACACAGCCATCTCTATAAACATGGAAATATCCTCACCGCTATCTGTATAAACATGGATAAAGCCACACCGCTATCTGTATAAAGATGGAAATACCTACACTGCCATCTGTTTACACATGGAAATATCTACACTGCAATCTGTATAAACATGGAAATATCTACACCGCTGTCTCTATAAACATGGAAATACATACACCACTATCTGTATAAACATGGAAATATCTACACTGCTATCTGTATGAATTTGGAAATATCTACACGGCCATCTGTATGAACATGGAAAAATCTCCACAGCGATCAGTATAAACATAGAAATATCTACACAGTCATCTGTATATACATGGAGATATCTACAACACCATCTCTACAAACATGGAAATATCTACACTGCCATCTGTATACACATGGAAATATCTACACAGCCATCAGTATATACATGGAAACATCTGCACCGCGATCTCTGTACACATGGAAATACCTACACCGCAATCTCTATAAACATGGAAATATCTACACCGCCGTCTCTATAAACATGAAAATAACTACAACGCCATGTCCATAAACATGGAAATAACTACAGCGCCATCTCTGTAAACATGGATATATCTATACTGCTATCTTTATAAACATGGAAATATCCACACTGCCATCCGTATAAAGATGGAAATATCTACACCGCGAGCTGTATAAAAATGGAAATATCTACACCGCTATCTGCACAAACATGGAAATACCTACACCGCCATCTCTATAAACATGGAATTATCTACACCGCTATCTCTATAAACATAGAAATATCTACACCGCCATGTCTATAAACATGGAAATATCTACACTTCCATCTGGATAAACATGGAAATATCTATACCGCCCTCTGTGTAAACTTGGAAATATCTACACCGCCATCTGTATAAACTTAGAAATATTTACACTGCCATCTGTAGAAAGATGGAAATATCTACACCGCGATCTGCATAAACATGGAAATATCTACACTTCTACTTTTATAAACATGGAAATATCTACACTGCTCTCTGTATAAATATGGAATTATCTACACCGCTATCTGTATAAACATGGAAATGTCTACACCGCTATCTGTATAAACATGGAAATATCCATATGGCTATTTCCATATACATGGAAATATCTACACCGCCATTTGTATAAGCATGGAAATACCTACACAGTTATCTGTATAAACATGGAAATATCTACACCGCTATCTCTATAAACATGGAAATATCTACACTGCTATCTGTATAAACATGGAAATATCTTCACAGCAATCTGTGCAAAGATGGAAATATATAGAGCACTGTCTCTATAAACATGGAAATATCTACACCGCTATCTCTATAAACATGGAAATATCTACACCGCCATCTGTATAAACATGGAAATATCTACACAGTCATCTGTATATACATGGAAATACCTTCACAGCCATCTCTATTAACATGAAAATATCTACACGGCCATTCTTATACACATGAAAATATATACACAGCCATGAGTATAAACATGGAAACATCTGCACCGGTATCTCTACACACATGGAAATACCTACACTGCAATCTCTATAAACATGGAAATATCTACACTGCAATCTCTATAAACATGGAAATATATACACCGCCATCTCTATAATCATGAAAATATCTAAACCGACATCTCCATAAACATGGAATTATCTACACTGCCATCAAGGTAAACAAGGAAATATCTACACATCTATCTCTATAAACATGGAAATATCTACACTGCCATCTGTATAAAGGTGGAAATATCTACACCGTGAGCTGTATAAACATGGAAATATCTACACCGCTATTTGTATACACAGGGAAATACCAACACCAATATCTGTATAAACATGGAAATATCTACACGGCTATTTGTATAAACTTGGAAATATCTCCACCGCTATCTTCATAAACCTGGAAATAACTCCACCGCTATTTGTTTAAATATGGAAATATCTACACCACTATCTGTATAAGCATTGAAATATCTACACCACTCTCTGTATAAACATGGAAATATATACACCGCTATCAGTATAAAAATGAATATATCTAAATCGTTATATGTATAAACCTGGAAATATCTCCATGGCTATCTTTATAAACATGGAAATACCTACACCACTATCTGTAGAAACATGGAAATATTTACACAGTTATCTGCATTTATATGGAAATATTTACAACGCTACCTGTGTAAACTTGGAAATATCTACACAGCTACCTGTGAAAACATGGAATTATCTACACCGCTATCTGTATAAACATGGAAATATCTACACCATCGTCTGTATATACATGGAAATATCCACACCGCCCTCTGTATAAACATGAAAATATCTACACCGCTATCAGTATAAACATGGAAATATCTACATCGCTATCTCTATAAACATGGAAATAATTACACCACCATATCTATAAACATGGAATTATCTACACCGCTATCTCTATAAATATAGAAATATCTACACCGCCATCTCTATAAACATGGAATTATCTACACCGCCATCTGAATAAACATGGAAATATCTACACCGCCATCTGTATAAATATGGAAATATCCACACTGCCATCTCTATAAACATGGAAATATCTTCACTGCCTTCTGTAGAAAGATGGAAATATCTACACTGCAATCTGTATAAAGATGAAAATTTCTACACCGCTTCCTGTATAAACATGGAATTACCTACACCGCTATCTGTATAAACATGGAAGTATCTACACCACGATTTGTATAAACATGAAAATATCTACACCGCTATGTGTATAAACATGCAAATACCTACACCGCTATCTTTATAAACCTGGAAATATCTACACCGCTATCTGTATAAATTTGGAAATATCTACACCGTTATCTCTATAAACATGGAAATGTCTACACCGCTAACTGTATAAACATGGAAATATCTAAACCGCTGTCTCTATAAACATGGAAATACACACACAGCCATCTCTATACACATGGAAATATCTACACCGCTATCTCAATAAACATAGAAATACCTACACCCATACCTGTATAAACATGAGAATTTTTACACCGCTATCAGTATAAACATGGAAATATCTACAACGCTATCTGTATAAATATGGAAATAACTACACCGCTATATCTATAAACATGGAAATGTCTACACCACTATCTGTATAAACATGGAAATATCAAAACCGCTATCTCTGTAAACATGGAAATATCTACAACGCTATCTGTGTAAACAAGGAAATATCTACAGGGCTATCTGTGTAAACATGGAAATGTCTACACCGCTATCTGAATAAACATGGAAATATCTACACCGCAATCTGTGCAAAGATGGAAATATCTACACCACTATCTGTGTAAACATGGAAATAACTACACTGCTATCTCTATAAACCCTGAAATATCTACACCGCTATCTGTGCAAACATGGAAATATCTACACCGTTATCTGTGTAAAGATAGCAATATCTACACCACTATCAGTTTAAAGATGGAAATACCTACACCGCTGTTTGTGTAAACATGGAAATATCTTCACCGCTATCTATAGAAATATGGAAATATCTACACGGCTATCTGTGTAAAATTGGAAATATGTACACCACTATCTGTGCATACATGGAAATAACTCCACCGCCATCTGAATAAACATGGAAATATCTACCCCGCTATCTCTATAAACATGGAAATATCTACAACGCCGTCTGTATAAACATGGAAATATCTACACCACCATCTGTAAAAACATGGAAATATCTACACTGCCATCTGTATTAACATGGAAATATCAACACCGCTATCTGTATAAACATGGAAGTATCAAAACCACCATCTGTAAAAACTTGCAAATATCTACACCGACATGTGTAAACATGGAAATATCTACACCGCTATCTGTATAAACATGGAAATATCTACACCATGATCTGTATAAACATGGAAAGATCTACACCGCTATCTGTAAACATGGAAATACCTACACCGATATCTGTAAAACATGGGAATATCTACACAATCATCTGTATAAACATGGAAATATCTACACCACTACCTGTATAAACATGGAAATATCTGCACTGCCATCTGCATACACATGGAAATATCTACACAGCCATCTCTATAAACATGGAAATACCTACACTGCTATCTGTATTAACATGAAAATTTCTACAATGCTATCTGTGTAAACATGGAAATATCTACACCGCTGTCTATCTAATCATGGAAATAACTACACCGCTATTTGAATAAAGAAGGAAATATCTACACCGTGATCTGTATAAACATGGAAATAACTACACCGCTATTTGTATAAACAAGCAAATATCTACACCGCCGTCTGTTTAAACATGGAAATATATACACAGACATCTGTTTATACATGGAAATATCTACTCCGCTATCTGTATAAACATGCTAATATCTACACCGCTATCTGTATAAATGTGGAAATATTTGTACCGTTATCCCTATAAACATGGTAATATCAACACCGCGATCTGTATAAACATGGAAATATCTACACCATGATCTGTATAAACATGGAAATATCTACACCGCGATCTGTATAAACATGGAAATATCTACACCGCCATCTCTATGAACATGGAAATACCTACACCGCGATCAGTATAAACGTGGAAATATCTACACCATTATGTCTATAAACATAGAAATATCTCCACTGCTATCTCTATAAACATCGAAATATCAACACTGCCATCTGTATAAACATGGAAATACTTACAAAGTTATCGGTATAAACATGGAAATATCTACACCGACATCTGTATAAACATGGAAATATCTACACAGCCAGGTGTATATACATGGATATACCTACACCGCTATCTATATAAAAATGGAAATAAGTACAACGCTATCTCTATAAACATGGACATATCTACACGGTCATCTGTGTATAGATGGAAATATCAACACCGCCATCTGTACAAACATGGAAATATCTGCACCGCTATCTGTATAAACATGGAAATACCTACACCGCGGACTGTATAAACATGGGAATAGCTAAACCGCTGTCTGTATAAACATGGAAATATCTACACCGCTATCTCTATAATCATGGAAATATCTACACCGTGATCTGTATAAACATGGAAATATTTACACTGCTATCTGTATAAACATGGAAATATCTACACCGTTATCTGTACAAATATGGAAATATAAACACGGCTACATCTATAAACATGGAAATATCTACATCGCCATCTGTATAAACATGGAAATATCTACACTGATATCTCTATAAAGATAGAAATATCTACAATGCCATCTGTAAAAACATGGAAATACCTATACAGTCATCTGTATAAACATGGAAATATCTACAATGCCATCTGTATACACATGGAAATACCTACACGGCAATCTGTGTATAGATGGAAACATCAACACCGCCATCTGTACAAACATGGAAATATCTACACCGCTATCTGAATAAACATGGAAATATCTACACTGCGGTCTGTAAAAACATGGAGATTTCTCCACCGGTATCTGTATAAACATGGAAATATCTACACCACGATCTGTATAAACATGGAAATATTTACACCGCTATCGGTATAAACATGGAAATATCTACACTGCTATCTCAATAAACATGGAAATATCTACAAAGCCATCTGTATAAACATGGAAATACCAACACAGTCATGTGTAGGAACATGGAAATATCTACACCGCGATTTGTATAAACCTGGAAATATCTACACCGCGATCTGTATAAACATGGAAATATCTACACCGCTATCTGTATTAGCATGGAAATATCTATACAGCTATCTCTATAAACATAGAAATATATACAACGCAATCTCTATAAACATGGAAATACCTACAAAGTCATCTGTATAAACATGGAAATATATACACAGCCATCTGTATAAACATGGAAATATCTATACAGCCGTCGGTATATACATGGAAATACCTACACCGCTATCTGTATAAACATGGAAATAAATACACCGCTATTTGTATAAACAAGGAAATATCTACACCACCATATGTTTAAACATGGAAATATCTACACAGACATCTGTTTATACATGGAAATATCTACAACGCTGTCTGTATAAAAATGCTTATAACTACACAGCTATCTGTATAAATTTGGAAATATTTGCACCGCTATCCATATAAACATGGTAATATCAACATCGCGATCTGTATAAACATGGAAATATCTACACCATGATCTGTATAAACATGGAAATATCTACACTGCGATCTGTATAAACATGGAAATATCTACGCCGTGATCTGTATAAACATGGAAATATCTACACCGCCATCTCTATAAACATGGAAATATCTACACCCCTATCTGTATAAACATGGAAATATTCACACCGCTATCTCTATAAACATGGAAAAATCAACATCGCTATCTCTATGAACATGGAAATATCTACACTGCCATCTCTGTAAACATGGAAACATCTACACTGCCTTGTGAATGAACATGGAAATATCTACACCGCTGTCTGTATAAACTTGGAAATTTCTACACCGCCATCTCTATAAACATGGAAATATCTAAACTGCCATCTGAGGAAATGGAAATGTCTACACAACGATCTGTATAAACATGGATATATGTACTCTGCAACCTGTATAAACATGGAAATATCTACACGGCTCTCTTTATTAATATAGAAATATCTACACCACGATCTGTATAAACAAGGAAATACCTCCACCTTTGTCTATATAAACATGGAAATATCTACTCCGCCATCTGTAAAAACATGGAAATATCTACACAGTCATCTGTATAAACATGGAAATATCTACACCAACATCTCTGTAAACATGAAAATATTTACTTCTCCATCTCCATAAACATGGAACAATCTACACCACTATCTGTATAAACATGGAAATAACAACACATTTATCTGTATAAACATGGAAATATCTAAACCGATATCTGTATAAACATGGAAATATCTACACCGCCATTTCTATAAACATGGAAATATCTAAACACCTATCTGTATAAACATGGAAATATCTACACTGCCATCTCTATAAAGATGGAAATATCTACACCGCGAGCTGTATAAACATAGAAATATCTACAACGCTAGTGGTATAAACATGGAAATACCAACACCGCTATCTGTATAAACATGGAAATATCTACACTGCTATCTGTATAAACATGGAAATATCTACACAACTATCTCTATAAACATGGAAATTCCTACGTCGCCATCTCTATACACATAGAAATATCTACACCGCTATCTCTATAAACATAGAAATATCTACCCCGACATCTCTATAAACATGGAAATACCTACACCCCCATCTGTATAAACATGGATATATCTATACCGACATATGAATAAACATGGAAATATCTACACCGCCATCTGTATAAATATGGAAATAACTACACCGCTATCTCTGTAAACATGGAAAAATCTACACCGCTATCTGTATAAACATGGAAATATCTCCACCTATAACTGTATAAACATAGAATCATGTACACCGCTATCTGTATAAACGTGGAAATATCTACACCGCTATCTGTATAAACATGGAAATATTTACACCGCTATCTGTATAAACATGGAAATATCTACACTGCTATCTGTATAAACAAGCAAATATATATAACGCTATCTTTGTAAACATGGAAAAATCTACACCGCTATCTGTATAAACATGGAAACGTTTACACCGCTATCTGTATAAACATGGAAATATCTACAACGCCATCTGTGTGAATAAGGAAATATCTACAATGCCATCTGTATAAAGATATAAATAAATGCACCGCGAGCTGTATAAACATGGAAATATCTACATCGCTATCTGTATAAACGTGGAAATACCAACACATTTATCGGTATAAACATGGAAATATCTACAAAGCCATCTATATAAACATGGAAATATCTACACCGCTATGTCTATAAACATGGAAATACCTACACCGCTATCTCTATAAACATGGAATTATCTACACTGCTATCTGTATAAACATGGAAATATCTACACCGCTATCTGTATAAACATGGAAATATCTACACCGCGATCTGTATAAACATGGAAATATCTACACCGCGATCTGTATAAACATGGAAATATCTTCACCGCGATCTGTATAAACATGGAAATATCTACACCGCTATCTGTATAAACATGGTAATATCTACACCGCCATCTATATAAACATGGAAATATCTACACCGCCATCTGCATAAACATGGAAATATCTACAATGCCATCTGTAGAAAGATGGAAATATCTACACCGCAATCTGTGTAAACATGGAAATATCCACAGCGATATCTGTAAAAACAAGGAAATATCTACACTGCGATCTGTATAAACATGGAAATATCTACAGCACCATCTCTATAAACATTGAAATATCTACACTGCCATCTGGAAAAACATGGAAATATCTACACAGTCATCTGAATAAACATGGAAATATCTACACCACCATCTGTATAAGCATGGAGATACCTACAATACCATCTGTATACACATGGATATATCTACACAGACATCTGTATAAGTATGGAAATACTTACACCGCCATCTGTATAAACATGGAAATATCTACACTGCCATCTATAGAAAGATGGAAATATGTACACCGCTATCTCTATAAATATGGAAATATCTACACTGCCATCTCTATAAACATGAAAATATTTACACTGCCATCTCCATAAAGATGGAAGTATCTACTCCGCCATGTGTATAAACACGGAAATATCTACACCACCATCTGTGAAAACATGGAAATATCTACACCGCTATCTGTGTAAACATGGAAATATCTACACCGCCATCTGCATGTCCATGGAAATATCTACGCTGCCATCTGTATAAACATGGAAATATCTACACGGCCATCTGTGTATAGATGGAAATATCAACAACGCCATCTGTACAAACACGGAAATATCTACACCGCTATCTCTATAAACATGGAAATATCTGCACAGCCATCTGTAAAACATGGAAATACCTCTACAGTCATCTGTATAACATGGAAATATCTACAATGCCATCTGTATACACATGGAAATAACTAAACAGCCATCTGTATAAACATGTAAATATCTACACTGCTATCTCTATAAACATGGAAATATCTACACCGCCATCTCTATAAACATGAAAATATCTACACCGCCATCTCCATAAACATGGAACTATCTACTCCCCCATCTGTATAAACATGGAATCATCTACACCGCCATCTGTGTGAATAAGGAAATATCTACAATGCCATCTGTATAAAGATATAAATATCTGCACCGCGAGCTGTATAAACATGGAAATATCCACATCGCTATCTGTATAAACGTTGAAATACCAACACATCTATCGGTATAAACATGGAAATATCTACAACGCCATCTACATAAGCATGGAAATATCTACACTGATATGTCTATAAACATGGAAATATCTACAACGCCATCTGTATAAACATGGAAATATCTACACCGCGACCTGTATAAACATGGAAATACCTACACCGCGATCTGTATAAACATGGAAATACCTTCACAACGATCTGTATAAACATGGAAATATCTACACCACCATCTATATAAACATGGAAATATCTACACCGCCATCTGTATAAACATGGAAATATCTACAATGCCATCTGTAGAAAGATGGAAATATCTACACCGCAATCTGTGTAAACATGGAAATATCTATACCGATATCTGTAAAAACATGGAAATATCTACAGTGCCATCTCTATAAACATTGAAATATCTTCACTGCCATCTGTAAAACATGGAAATATCTACACAGTCATCTGAATAAACATGGAAATATCTACACCACCATCTGTATAAACATGGAAATACCTACAATACCATCTGTATACACATGGAAATATCTACACACACATCTCTATAAGTATGGAAATATCTACACCGCCATCTGTATAAACATGGAAATATTTACACTGCCAATTGTAGAAAGATGGAAATATCTACACGGCTATCTCTGTAAATATGGAAATATCTACACCGCCATCTCTATAAACATGAAAATATCTACACTGCCATCTCCATAAAGATGGAAGTATCTACACCGCCATGTGTATAAACACGGAAATATCTACACCACCATCTGTGAAAACATGGAAATATCTACACCACTCTCTGTATAAACATGGAAATATCTACACCGACATCTGCATGTCCATGGAAATATCTACACCGCCATCTGTATAAATATGGAAATAACTACACCGCTATCTCTGTAAACATGGAAAAATCTACACCGCTATCTGTATAAACATGGAAATATCTCCACCTATAACTGTATAAACATACAATCATGTACACTGCTATCTGTATAAACGTGGAAATATCTACACCGCTATCTGTATAAACATGGAAACATTTACACCGCTATCTGTATAAACATGGAAATATCTACACTGCTATCTGTATAAACAAGCAAATATATATAACGCTATCTTTGTAAACATGGAAAAATCTACACCGCTATCTGTATAAACATGGAAACGTTTACACCGCTATCTGTATAAACATGGAAATATCTACAACGCCATCTGTGTGAATAAGGAAATATCTACAATGCCATCTGTATAAAGATATAAATATCTGCACCGCGAGCTGTATAAACATGGAAATATCTACATCGCTATCTGTATAAACGTGGAAATACCAACACATCTATCGGTATAAACATGGAAATATCTACAACGCCATCTATATAAACATGGAAATATCTACACCGCTAAGTCTATAAACATAGAAATACCTACACCGCTATCTCTATAAACATGGAAATATCTACACCGCTATCTGTATAAACATGGAAATATCTACACCGCTATCTGTATAAACAAGGAAATATCAACACCGCGATCTGTATAAACATGGAAATATCTTCACCACGATCTGTATAAACATGGAAATATCTACACCGCTTTCTGTATAAACATGGTAATATCTACACCACCATCTATATAAACATGGAAATATCTACACCGCCATCTGCATAAACTTGGAAATATCTACAATGCCATCTGTAGAAAGATGGAAATATCTACACCGCAATCTGTGTAAACATGGAAATATCTACACCGATATCTGTAAAAACATGGAAATATCTACACTGCTATCTGTATAAATATGGAAATACCTACACCGCGATCTGTATAAACATGGAAATATCTACATCGCCATCTCTATAAACATTGAAATATCTACACTGCCATCTGTAAAACATGGAAATATCTACACAGTCATCTGAATAAACATGGAAATATCTACACCACCATCTGTATAAACATGGAAATACCTACAATACCATCTGTATAAACATGGAAATATCTACACAGACATCTGTATAAGTATGGAAATATCTACACCGCCATCTGTATAAACATGGAAATATCTACACTGCCATCTGTAGAAAGATGGAAATATCTACACGGCTATCTCTATAAATATGGAAATATCTACACCGCCATCTCTATAAACTTGAAAATATCTACACTGCCATCTCCATAAAGATGGAAGTATCTACTCCGCCATGTGTATAAACACGGAAATATCTACACCACCATCTGTGAAAACATGGAAATAACTGCACCGCTATCTGTATAAACATGGAAATATCTACACCGCCATCTTCATGCCATGGAAATATCTACGCTGCCATCTGTGTAAACATGGAAATATCTACACGGCCATCTGTGTATAGATGGAAATATCAACAACGCCATCTGTAGAAACATGGAAATATCTACACCGCTATCTCTATAAACATGGAAATATCTGCAGAGCCATCGGTAAAACATGGAAATAGCTCTACAGTCATCTGTATAAACATGGAAATATCTACAATGCCATCTGTATACACATGGAAATATCTACACAGCCATCTGTATAAACATGTAAATATCTACACTGCTATCTCTATAAACATGGAAATATCTACACCGCCATCTCTATAAACATGAAAATATCTACACTGCCATCTCCATAAACACGGAACTAACTACTCCGCCATCTGTATAAACATGGAAACATCTGCACCGCCATCTGTGTGAATAAGGAAATATCTACAATGCCATCTGTATAAAGATATAAATATCTGCACCGCGAGCTGTATAAACATGGAAATATCTACATCGCTATCTGTATAAACGTGGAAATACCAACACATCTATCGGTATAAACATTTAAATATCTACAACGCCATCTATATAAACATGGAAATATCTACACCGCTATGTCTATAAACATGGAAATACCTACACCGCTATCTCTATAAACATGGAAATATCTACACCGCTATCTGTATAAACATGGAAATATCTACACCGCTATCTGCATAAATATGGAAATACCTACACCGCGATCTGTATAAACATGGAAATATCTACAGCGCGATCTGTATAAACATGGAAATATCTTCACCACGATCTGTATAAACATGGAAATATCTAAACCGCTATCTGTATAAATATGGTAATACCTACACCACCATCTATATAAACATGGAAATATCTACACCGCCATCAGCATAAACATGGAAATATCTACAATGCCATCTGTAGAAAGATGGAAATATCTACACCGCAATCTGTGTAAACATGGAAATATCTACACCGATATCTGTAAAAACATGGAAATATCTACACCGCTATCTGAATAAACATGGAAATACCTACACCGCGATCTGTATAAATATGGAAATATCTACAGCGCCATCTCTATAAACATTGAAATATCTACAGTGCCATCTGTAAAACATGGAAATATCTACACAGTCATCTGAATAAACATGGAAATATCTACACCACCATCTGTATAAACATGGAAATACCTACAATACTATCTGTATACACTTGGAAATATCTACACAGACATCTCTATAAGTATGGAAATATCTACACCGCCATCTGTATAAACATGGAAATATCTACACTGCCATCTGTAGAAAGATGGAAATATCTACACCGCTATCTCTATAAATATGGAAATATCTACACCGCCATCTCTGTAAACATGAAAATATCTACACTGCCATCTCTATAAAGATGGAAGTATCTACTCCGCCATGTGTATAAACACGGAAATATCTACACAAACATCTGTGAAAACATGGAAATATCTACACGGCCATCTGTGTATACATGGAAATATCAACAACGCCATCTGTACAAACATGGAAACATGTACACCGCTATATCTATAAACATGGAAATATCTGCAGAGCCATCGGTAAAACATGGAAATACCTCCACAGTCATCTGTATAAACATGGAAATATCTTCAATGTCATCTGTATACACATGGAAATATCTACACAGCCATCTGTATAAACATGTAAATATCTACTCTGCTATCTCTATAAACATGGAAATATCTACACCGCCATCTCTATAAACATGAAAATATCTACACTGCCATCTCCATAAACATGGAACTAACTACTCCGCCATCTGTATAAACATGGAAACATCTACACCGCCATCTGTGTGAATAAGGAAATATCTACAATGCCATCTGTATAAAGATATAAATATCTGCACCGCGAGCTGTATAAACATGGAAATATCTACATCGCTATCTGTATAAACGTGGAAATACCAACACATCTATCGGTATAAACATGGAAATATCTACAACGCCATCTATATAAACATGGAAATATCTACACCGCTATGTCTATAAACATAGAAATACCTACACCGCTATCTCTATAAACATGGAAATATCTACACCGCTATCTGTATAAACATGGAAATATCTACACCGCTATCTGTATAAACATGGAAATATCTACATCGCGATCTGTATAAACATGGAAATATCTACAGCGCCATCTCTATAAACATTGAAATATCTACACTGCCATCTGTACAGCATGGAAATATCTACACAGTCATCTGAATAAACATGGAAATATCTACACCACCATCTGTATAAACATGGAAATACCTACAATACCATCTGTATACTCATGGAAATATCTGCACAGACATCTCTATAAGTATGGAAATATCTACACCGCCATCAGTATAAACATGGAAATATCTACACTGCCATCTGTAGATAGATGGAAAAATCTACACTGCTATCTCTATAAATATGGAAATATCTACACCGCCATCTCTATAAACTTGAAAATATCTACACTGCCATCTCTATAAAGATGGAAGTATCTACTCTGCCATGTGTATAAACACGGAAATATCTACACCACCATCTGTTAAAACATGGAAATAACTACACCGCTATCTGTATAAACATGGTAATATCTACACCGCCATCTGCATGTCCATGGAAATATCTACGCTGCCATCTGCATAAACATGGAAATATCTACACGGCCATCTGTGTATAGATGGAAATATCAACAACGCCATCTCTACAAACATGGAAATATCTACACTGCTATCTCTATAAACATGGAAATATCTGCACAGCCATCTGTAAAACATGGAAATACCTCTACAGTCATCTATATAAACATGGAAATATCTACACAGCCATCTGTATAAACATGTAAATATCTACACTGCTATCTCTATAAACATGGAAATACCTACACCGCCATCTCTATAAACATGAAAATATCTACACTGCCATCTCCATAAACATGGAACTAACTACTCCGCCATCTGTATAAGCATGGAAACATCTACACCGCCATCTGTGTGAATAAGTAAATATCTACAATGCCATGTGTATAAAGATATAAATATCTGCACCGCGAGCTGTATAAACATGGAAATATCCACATCGCTATCTGTATAAACGTTGAAATACCAACACATCTATCGGTATAAACATGGAAATATCTACAACGCCATCTACATAAACATGGAAATATCTACACTGATATGTCTATAAACATGGAAATATCTACAACGCCATCTGTATAAACATGGAAATATCTACACCGCGATCTGTATAAACATGGAAATATCTACACCGCGATCTGTATAAACATGGAAATAACTTCACCACGATCTGTATAAACATGGAAATATCTACACCGCTATCTGTATAAACATGGTAATATCTACACCACCATCTATATAAACATGGAAGTATCTACACCGCAATCTGCATAAACATTGAAATATCTACACTGCCATCTGTAAAAACATGGAAATATCTACACAGTCATCTGAATAAACATGGAAATATCTACTCCACCATCTGTATAAACATGGAAATACCTACAATACCATCTGTATACACATGGAAATATCTACACAGACATCTGTATAAGTATGGAAATATCTACACCGCCATCTGTATAAACATGGAAATATCTACACTGCCATCTGTAGAAAGATGGAATTATCTACACTGCTATCTCTATAAACATGGAAATATCTACACCGCCATCTCTATAAACATGAAAATATCAACACTGCCATCTCCATAAAGATGGAAGTATCTACTCCGCCATGTGTATAAACACGGAAATATCTACACCACCATCTGTGAAAACATGGAAATATCTAAACCGCTATCTTTATAAACATGGAAATATCTACATCGCCATCTGCATGTCCATGGAAATATCTACGCTGCCATTTGTATAAACATGGAAATATCTACACGGCCATCTGTGTATAGATGGAAATATCAACATCGCCATCTGTACAAACATGGAAATATCTACACCGCTATCTCTATAAACATGGAAATATCTGCACAGACATCTGAAAAACATGGAAATAATTCTACAGTCATCTGTATAAACATGGAAATATCTACAATGCCATCTGTATACACATGGAAATATCTACACAGCCATCTGTATAAACATGTAAATATCTACACTGCTATCTCTATAAACATGGAAATATCTACACTGCCATCTCTATTAACATGAAAATATCCACACTGCCATCTCCATAAACATGGAACTAACTACTCCGCCATCTGTATAAACATGGAAACATCTACACCGCCATCTGTGTGAATAAGGAAATATCTACAATGCCATCTGTAGAAAGATATAAATATCTGCACCGCGAGCTGTACAAACATGGAAATATCTACATCGCTATCTGTATAAACGTGGAAATACCAACACATCTATCGGTATAAACATGGAAATATCTACCATGCCATCTATATAAACATGGAAATATCTACACCGCTATGTCTATAAACATGGAAATACCTACACCGCTATCTCTATAAACATGGAAATATCTACACCACTATCTGTATAAACATGGAAATATCTACACCGCTATCTGTATAAACATGGAAATATCTACACAGCGATCTGTATAAACATGGAAATATCTACACCGCGATCTGTATAAACATGGAAATATCTACACCGCGATCTGTATAAACATGGAAATATCTACACCACCATCTATATAAACATGGAAATATCTACACCGCCATCTGCATAAACATGGAATTATCTACAATGCCATCTGTAGAAAGATGGAAATATCTACACCGCAATCTGTGTAAACATTTAAATATCTACACCGATATCTGTAAAAACATGGAAATATCTACAGCGCCATCTCTATAAACATTGAAATATCTACACTGCCATCTGTAAAACATGGAAATATCTACACAGTCATCTGAATAAACATGGAAATATCTACACCACCATCTGTATAAACATGGAAATACCTACAATACCATCTGTATACACATGGAAATATCTACACAGACATCTCTATAAGTATGGAAATATCTACACCGCCATCTGTATAAACATGGAAATATTTACACTGCCATCTGTAGAACGATGGAAATATCTACACGGCTATCTCTGTAAATATGGAAATATCTACACCGCCATCTCTATAAACATGAAAATATCTACACTGCCATCTCCATAAAGATGGAAGTATCTACTCCGCCATATGTATAAACACGGAAATATCTACACCACCATCTGTTAAAACATGGAAATATCTACACCGTTCTCTGTATAAATATGGAAATATCTACACCGCCATCTGCATGTCCATGGAAATATCTATGCTGCCATCTGTATAAACATGTAAATATCTACACGGCCATCTGTGTATAGATGGAAATATCAACAACGCCATCTGTACCAACATGGAAATATCTACACCGCTATCTCTATAAACATGGAAATATCTGCAGAGCCATCGGTAAAACATGGAAATAGCTCTACAGTCATCTGTATAAACATGGAAATATCTACAATGCCATCTGTATACACATGGAAATATCTACACAGCCATCTGTATAAACATGTAAATATCTACACTGCTATCTCTATAAACATGGAAATATCTACACCGCCATCTCTATAAACATGAAAATATCTACACTGCCATCTCCATAAACATGGAACTAACTACTCCGCCATCTGTATAAACATGGAAACATCTACACCGCCATCTGTGTGAATAAGGAAATATCTACAATGCCATCTGTATAAAGATATAAATATCTGCACCGTGAGCTGAATAAACATGGAAATATCTACATCGCTATCTGTATAAACGTGGAAATACCAACACATCTATCGGTATAAACATTTAAATATCTACAACGCCATCTATATAAACATGGAAATATCTACACCGCTATGTCTATAAACATGGAAATATCTACACCGCCATCTGCATGTATATGGAAATATCTACGCTGCCATCTGTATAAACATGGAAATATCTACACGGCCATCTATATAAACATGGAAGTATCTACACCGCTATGTCTATAAACATAGAAATACCTACACCGCTATCTCTATAAACATGGAAATATCTACACCGCCATCTCTATAAACATGAAAATATCTACACTGCCATCTCCATAAAGATGGAAGTACCTACTCTGCCATGTGTATAAACACGGAAATATCTACACCACCATCTGTGAAAACATGGAAATATCTACACCGCTATCTGTATAAACATGGAAATATCTACACCGCCGTCTGCATGTCCATGGAAATATCTACGCTGCTATCTGTATAAACATGGAAATATCTACACGGTCATCTGTGTATAGATGGAAATATCAACAACGCCATCTGTACAAACATGGAAATATCTACACCGCTATCTCTATAAACATGGAAATATCTGCACAGCCATCTGTAAAACATGGAAATACCTCTACAGTCATCTGTATATACATGGAAATATCTACATCACTATCTGTATAAACGTGTAAATACCAACACATCTATCGGTATAAACATGGAAATATCTACAACGCCATCTATATAAACATGGAAATATCTACACCGCTATGTCTATAAACATGGAAATACCTACACCGCTATCTCTATAAACATGGAAATATCTACACCGATATCTGTATAAACATGGTAATATCTACACCACCATCTATATAAACATGGAAATATATACACCGCCATCTGCATAAAGATGGAAATATCTACAACGCCATCTGTAGAAAGATGGAAATATCTACACCGCAATCTTTGTAAACATGGAAATATCTACACCGATATCTGTAAAAACATGGAAATATCTACACCGCTATCTGTATAAACATGGAAATATCTACACCGCGATCTGCATAAACATGGAAATATCTACAGCGCCATCTCTATAAACATTGAAATATCTACACTGCCATCTGTAAAAACATGGAAATATCTACACAGTCATCTGAATAAACATGGAAATATCTACACCACCGTCTGTATAAACATGGAAATAACTACAATACCATCTGTATACACATGGAAATATCTACACAGATATCTGTATAAGTATGGAAATATCTACACCGCCATCTGTATAAACATGGAAATATCTACACTGCCATCTGTAGAAAGATGGAAATATCTACACCGCTATCTCTATAAATATGGAAATATCTACACCGACATCTCTATAAATATGAAAATATCTACACTGCCATCTCTATAAAGATGGAAGTATCTACCCCGCCATGTGTATAAACACGGAAATATCTACACCACCATCTCTGAAAACATGGAAATATCTACACCGCTATCTGTATAAACATGGAAATATCTACACCGCCATCTGCATGTCCATGGAAATATCTATGCTGCCATCTGTATATACATGGAAATATCTACACCGCCATCTGTGTATAGATGGAAATATCAACAACGCCATCTGTACAAACATGGAACTATGTACACCGCTATCTCTATCAACATGGAAATATCTGCACAGCCATCTGTAAAACATGGAAATACCTCTACAGTCATCTGTATAAACATGGAAATATCTACACCGCAATCTCTATAAACATGGAAATATCTGCAGAGCCATCGGTAATACATGGAAATACCTCTACAGTCATCTGTATAAAAATGGAAATATCCACAATGCCATCTGTATACACATGGAAATATCTACACAGCCGTCTGTATAAACATGTAAATATCTACACTGCTATCTCTATAAACATGGAAATATCTACACCGCAATCTCTATAAACATGAAAATATCTACACCGCCATCTCTATAAACATGAAAATATCTACACTGTCATCTCCATAAACATGGAACTAACTACTCCGCCATATGTATAAACATGGAAACATCTACACCGCCATCTGTGTGAATGAGGAAATATCTACAATGCCATCTGTATAAAGATATAAATATCTGCACCGCGAGCTGTATAAACATGGAAATATCTACATTGCTATCTGTATAAACGTGTAAATACCAACACATCTATCGGTATAAACATGGAAATATCTACAACGCCATCTATATAAACATGGAAATATCTACACCGCTATGTCTATAAACATGGAAATACCTACACCGCTATCTCTATAAACATGGAAATATCTACACCGCTATCTGTATAAACATGGAAATATCTACACCGCGATCTGCATAAACATGGAAATATCTACACCGCGATCTGTATAAACATGGAAATATCTTCAGCACGATCTGTATAAACATGGTAGTATCTACACCACCATCTGTATAAACATGGAAATATAAACACCGCCATCTGCATAAACATGGAAATAGCTACAATGCCATCTGTAGAAAGATGGAAATATCTACACCGCAATCTTTGTAAACATGGAAATATCAACACCGATATCTGTAAAAACATGGAAATACCTACGCCGCTATCTGTATAAACATGGAAATATCTACACCGCGATCTGCATAAACATGGAAATATCTACAGCGCCATCTCTATAAACATTGAAATATCTACACTGCCATCTGTAAAAACATGGAAATATCTACACAGTCATCTGAATAAACATGGAAATATCTACACCACCATCTGTATAAACATGGAAATACCTACAATACCAGCTGTATACACATGGAAATATCTACACAGATATCTGTATAAGTATGGAAACATCTACACCGCCATCTGTATAAACATGGAAATATCTACACTGCCATCTGTAGAAAGATGGAAATATCTACACCGCTATCTCTATAAATATGGAAATATCTACACCGACATCTCTATAAATATGAAAATATCTACACTGCCATCTCTATAAAGATGGAAGTATCTACTCCGCCATGTGTATAAACACGGAAATATCTACACCACCATCTCTGAAAACATGGAAATATCTACACCGCTATCTGTATAAACATGGAAATATCTACACCGCCATCTGCATGTCCATGGAAATATCTATGCTGCCATCTGTATATACATGGAAATATCTACACCGCCATCTGTGTATAGATGGAAATATCAACAACGCCATCTGTACAAACATGGAACTATCTACACCGCTATCTCTATCAACATGGAAATATCTGCACAGCCATCTGTAAAACATGGAAATACCTCTACAGTCATCTGTATAAACATGGAAGTATCTACACCGCAATCTCTATAAACATGGAAATATCTGCAGAGCCATCGGTGAAACATGGAAATACCTCTACAGTCATCTGTATAAACATGGAAATATCTACAATGCCATCTGTATACACATGGAAATATATACACAGCCATCTGTATAAACATGTAAATATCTACATTGCTATCTCTATAAACATGGAAATATCTACACCGCCATCTCTATAAACATGAAAATATCTACACTGCCATCTCCATAAACATGGAACTAACTACTCTGCCATATGTATAAACATGGAAACATCTACACCGCCATCTGTGTGAATAAGGAAATATCTACAATGCCATCTGTATAAAGATATAAATATCGGCACCGCGAACTGTATAAACATGGAAATATCTACATTGCTATCTGTATAAACGTGTAAATACCAACACATCTATCGGTATAAACATGGAAATATCTACAACGCCATCTATATAAACATGGAAATATCTACACCGCTATGTCTATAAACATGGAAATACCTACACCGCTATCTCTATAAACATGGAAATATCTACACCGCTATCTGTATAAACATGGAAATATCTACACCGCGATCTGCATAAACATGGAAATATCTACACCGCGATCTGTATAAACATGGAAATATCTTCAGCACGATCTGTATAAACATGGAAATATCTACACCGCTATCTGTATAAACATGGTAATATCTACACCACCATCTATATAAACATGGAAATATAAACACCGCCATCTGCATAAACATGGAAATATCTACAATGCCATCTGTAGAAAGATGGAAATATCTACACCGCAATCTGTGTAAACATGGAAATATGTACACCGATATCTGTAAAAACATGGAAATATCTACACCGCTATCTGTATAAACATGGAAATATCTACACCGCGATCTGCATAAACATGGAAATATCTACAGCGCCATCTCAATAAACATTGAAATATCAACACTGCCATCTGTAAAAACATGGAAATATCTACACAGCCATCTGAATAAACATGGAAATATCTACACTGCCATCTGCATGACCATGGGAATATCTACGCTGCCATCTGTATAAACATGGAAATATCTACACCGCCATATGTGTATAGATGGAAATATCAACAACGCCATCTGTTCAAACATGGAAATATCTACACCGCTATCTCTATAAACATGGAAATATCTGCACAGCCATCTTTAAAACATGGAAATACCTCTACAGTCATCTGTATAAACATGGAAATATCTACAATGCCATCTGTATACACATGGAAATATCTACACAGCCATCTGTATAAACATGTAAATATCTACACTGCTATCTCTAAACATGGAAATATCTACACCGCCATCTCTATAAACATGAAAATATCTACACTGCCATCTCCATAATCATGGAACTAACTACTCCGCCATCTGTATAAACATGGAAACATCTACACCGCCATATGTGTGAATAAGGAATTATCTACAATGCAATCTGTATAAAGATATAAATATCTGCACCGCGAGCTGTATAAACATGGAAATATCTACATCGCTATCTGTATAAACGTGGAAATACCAACACATCTATCGGTATAAACATGGAAATATCTACAACGCCATCTATGTAAACATGGAAATATCTACACCGCTATGTCTATAAACATGGAAATACAAACACCGCTATCTCTATAAACATTTTAATATCTACACCGCTATCTGTATAAACCTGGAAATATCTACACCACTATCTGTATAAACATGGAAATACCTACACTGCGATCTGTATAAACATGGAAATATCTTCACCACGATCTGTATAAACATGGTAATATCTACACTACCATCTATATAAACATGGAAATATCTACACCGCCATCTGCATAAACATGGAAATATCTACAATGCCATCTGTAGAAAGGTGGAAATATCTACACCGCAATCTGTGTAAACATGGAAATATCTGCACCGATATCTGTAAAAACATGGAAATATCTACAGCTCCATCTCTATAAACATTGAAATATCTACACTGCCATCTGTAAAAACAAGGAAATATCTACACAGTCATCTGAATAAACATGGAAATATCTACACCACCATCTGTATAAACATGGAAATACCTACAATACCATCTGTATACACATGGAAATATCTACACAGACATCTGTATAAGTATGGAAATATCTACACCGCCATCTGTATAAACATGGAAATATCTACACTGCCATCTGTAGAAAGATGGAAATATCTACACCGCTATCTCTATAAATATGGAAATATCTACACCGCCATCTCTATAAACATGAAAATATCTACACTGCCATCTCCATAAAGATGGAAGTATCTACTCCGCCATGTGTATAAACACGGAAATATCTACACCACCGTCTGTGAAAACATGGAAATATCTACACGGCTATCTGTATAAACATGGAAATATCTACACCGCCGTCTGCATGTCCATGGAAATATCTACGCTGCCATCTGTATAAACATGGAAATATATACATGGCCATCTGTGTATAGATGGAATTAACAACGCCATCTGTACAAACATGGAAATATCTACACCGCTATCTCTATAAACATGGAAATATCTACACAGCCATCTGTATATACATGTAAATATCTACACTGCTATCTCTATAAACATGAAAATATCTACACGGCCATCTCTATAAACATGAAAATATCCACACTGCCATCTCCATAAACATTGAAGTAACTTCTCCGCCATCTGTTTAAACATGGAAACATCTACACCGCCTTCTGTGTGAATAAGGAAATATCTTCAATGCCATCTGTATAAAGATATAAATATCTGCACCGCGAGCTGTATAAACATGGGAATAACTAAATCGCTCTCTGTATAAACGTGGAAATACCAACACATCTTTCGGTATAAACATGGAAATATCTTCAACGCCATCTATATAAACATGGAAATACCTACACCGCTATCTCTATAAACATGGAAATATCTACACCGCTATCTGTATAAACATGGAAATATCTACACCGCGATCTGTATAAACTTGGAAATATCTTCACCACGATCTGTATAAACATGGAATTATCTACACCGCTATCTGTATAAACATGGTACTATCTACACCACCATCTATATAAACATGGAAATATCTACACCGCCATCTGCATAAACATGGAAATAGCTACAATGCCATCTGTAGAAAGATGGAAATATCTACACTGCAATCTGTGTAAACATGGAAATAAGTACACCGATATCTGTAAAAACATGGAAATAGCTACACCGCTATCTGTATAAACATGGAAATATCTACACCACGATCTGTATAAACATGGAAATATCTACAGCTCCATCTCTATAAACATTGAAATATCTACACTGCCATCTGTAAAAACAAGGGAATATCTACACAGTCATCTGAATAAACATGGAAATATCTACACCACCATCTGTATAAACATGGAAATACCTACAATACCATCTGTATACACATGGAAATATCTACACAGACATCTGTATAAGTATGGAAATATCTAGACCGCCATCTGTATAAACATGGAAATATCTACACTGCCATCTGTAGAAAGATGGAAATATCTACACCGCTAACTCTATAAATATGGAAATATCTACACCGCCATCTCTATAAACATGAAAATATCTACACTGCCATCTCCATAAAGATGGAAGTATCTACTCCGCCATGTGTATAAACACGGAAATATCTACACCACCATCTGTGAAAACATGGAAATATCTACACGGCTATCTGTATAAACATGGAAATATCTACACCGCCGTCTGCATGTCCATGGAAATATCTACGCTGCCATCTGTATAAACATGGAAATATCTACACGGCCATCTGTGTATAGATGGAAATATCAACAACGCCATCTGTACAAACATGGAAATATCTACACCGCTATCTCTATAAACATGGAAATATCTACACAGCCATCTGTATATACATGTAAATATCTACACTGCTGTCTCTATAAACATGAAAATATCTACACGGCCATCTCTATAAACATGAAAATATCCACACTGCCATCTCCATAAACATGGAAGTAACTACTCCGCCATCTGTTTAAACATGGAAACATCTACACCGCCTTCTGTGTGAATAAGGAAATATCTACAATGCCATCTGTATAAAGATATAAATATCTGCACCGCGAGCTGTATAAACATGGGAATATCTAAATCGCTATCTGTATAAACGTGGAAATACCAACACATCTTTCGGTATAAACATGGAAATATCTACAACGCCATCTATATAAACATGGAAATATCTACACCGCTATGTCTACAAACATGGAAATACCTACACCGCTATCTCTATAAACATGGAAATATCTACACCGCTATCTGTATAAACATGGAAATATCTACACTGCGATCTGTATAAACATGGAAATATCTTCACCACGATCTGTATAAACATGGAATTATCTACACCGCTATCTGTATAAACATGGTACTATCTACACCACCATCTATATAAACATGGAAATATCTACACCGCCATCTGCATAAACATGGAAATATCTACAATGCCATCTGTAGAAAGATCAAAATATCTACACCGCAATCTTTGTAAACATGGAAATATCTACACTGATATCTGTAAAAACATGGAAATATCTACACCGCTATCTGTATAAACATGGAAATATCTACACTGCGATCTGTATAAACATGGAAATATCTACAGCGCCATCTGTATAAACATTGAAATATCTACACAGCCATCTGTAAAAACATGGAAATATCTACACAGTCATCTGAATAAACATGGAAATATCTACACCACCATCTGTATAAACATGGAAATACCTACAATACCATCTGTATACACATGGAAATATCTACACAGACATCTGTATAAGTACGGAAATATCTACACGGCCATCTGTATAAACATGGAAATATCTACACGTCCATCTGTAGAAAGATGGAAATATCTACACTGCTATCTCTATAAATATGGAAATAACTACACCGCCATCTCTATAAACATGAAAATATCCACACTGGCATCTCCATAAAGATGGAAGTATCTACTCCGCCATGTGTATAAACACGGAAATATCTACACCACCATCTGTGAAATCATGGAAATACCTACACCGCTATCTGTATAAACATGGAAATATCTACACCGCCATCTGCATGTCCATGGAAATATCTACGCTGCCATCTGTATAAACATGGAATTATCTACACGGCCATCTGTGTATAGATGGAAATATCAACAACGCCATCTGTACAAACATGGAAATATCTACACCGCTATCTCTATAAACATGGAAATATCTGCACAGCCGTCTGAAAAACATGGAAATACCTCTACAGTCATCTGTATAAACGTGGAAATATCTACAATGCCATCTGTATACACATGGAAATATCTACACAGCCATCTGTGTAAACATGTAAATATCTACACTGCTATATCTATAAACATGGAAATATCTACACCGCCATCTCTATAAACATGAAAATATCTTCACTGCCATCTCCATAAACATGGAACTAACAACTCTGCCATCTGTATAAACATGGAAACATCTACACCGCCATCTGTGTGAATAAGGAAATATCTACAATGCCATCTGTATAAAGACATAAATAACTGCACCGCGAGCTGTAGAAACATGGAAATATCTACATCGCTATCTGTATAAACGTGGAAATACCAACCCATCTATCGGTATAAACATGGAAATATCTACAACGCCATCTATATAAACATGGAAATATCTACACCGCTATTTCTATAAACATGGAAATACCTACACCGCTATCTATATAAACATGGAAATATCTACACCGCTATCTGTATAAACATGGAAATATCTACACCGCTATCTCTATAAACATGGAAATATCTACACAGACATCTGTATATACATGTAAATATCTACACTGCTATCTCTATAAACATGAAAATATCTACACGGCCATCTCTATAAACATGAAAATATCTACACTGCCATCTCCATAAACATGGAACTAACTACTCCGCCATCTGTATAAACATGGAAACATCTACACCGCCATCTGTGTGAATAAGGAAATATCTACAATGCCATGTTCATAAAGATATAAATATCTGCACCGCGAGCTGTATAAACATGGAAATATCTACATCGCTATCTGTATAAACGTGGAAATACCAACACATCTTTCGGTATAAACATGGAAATATCTACAACGCCATCTATATAAACATGGAAATATCTACACCGCTATGTCTATAAACATGGAAATACCTACACCGCTATCTCTATAAACATGGAAATATCTACACCGCTATCTGTATAAACATGGAAATATCTACACCGCGATCTGTATAAACATGGAAATATCTTCACCACGATCTGTATAAACATGGAATTATCTACACCGCTATCTGTATAAACATGGTAGTATCTACACCACCATCTATATAAACATGGAAATATCTACACTGCCATCTGCATAAACATGGAAATATCTACAATGCCATCTGTAGAAAGATGGAAATATCTACACCGCAATCTTTGCAAACATGGAAATATCTACACTGATATCTGTAAAAACATGGAAATATCTACACCGCTATCTGTATAAACATGGAAATATCTGCACTGCGATCTGTATAAACATGGAAATATCTACAGCGCCATCTGTATAAACATTGAAATATCTACACTGCCATCTGTAAAAACATGGAAATATCTACACAGTCATCTGAATAAACATGGAAATATCTACACCTCCATCTGTATAAACATGGAAATACCTACAATACCATCTGTATACACATGGAAATATCTACACAGACATCTGTATAAGTATGGAAATATCTACACCGCCATCTGTATAAACATGGAAATATCTACACTGCCATCTGTAGAAAGATGGAAATATCTACACCGCTATCTCTATAAATATGGAAATAACTACACCGCCATCTCTATAAACATGAAAATATCCACACTGGCATCTCCATAAAGATGGAAGTATCTACTCCACCATGTGTATAAACACGGAAATATCTACACCACCATCTGTGAAATCATGGAAATACCTACCCCGCTATCTGTATAAATATGGAAATATCTACACCGCCATCTGCATGCCCATGGAAATAACTATGCTGCCATCTGTATAAACATGGAAATATCTGCACGGCCATCTGTGTATAGATGGAAATATCAACAACGCCATCTGTACAAACATGGAAATATCTACACCGCTATCTCTATAAACATGGAAATATCTGCACAGCCATCTTTAAAACATGGAAATACCTCTACAGTCATCTGTATAAACATGGAAATATCTACAATGCCATCTGTATACACATGGAAATACCTACACAGCCATCTGTGTAAACATGTAAATATCTACACTGCTATCTCTATAAACATGGAAATATCTACACCACCATCTCTATAAACATGAAAATATCTACACTGCCATCTCCATAAACATGGAACTAACTACTCCGCCGTCTGTACAAACATGGAAACATCTACACTGCCATCTGTGTGAATAAGGAAATATCTACAATGCCATCTGTATAAAGATATAAATATCTGCATCGCGAGCTGTATAAACATGGAAGTATCTACATCGCTATCTGTATAAACATGGAAATATCTGCACCGCTATCTCTATAAACATGGTAATATCTTCAAAGCCATCTGTATAAACATGGAAATACCTACACAGTCATGTGTAGGAACATGGAAATATCTACACTGCCATCTGTATAAACCTAGAAATATCTACACAGCCCTCTGTATAAAGATGGAAATATCGGCATAGGCATCGTGTAAACATGGAAATATCTGTACCGCTATCTGTATAAACATGGAAATACCTACACAGCTGTCTCTATAGACATGGAATTATGTACATCGCTATGTGTATAAACATGGAAATATCTCCACTGCTGTCTGTATAAACATGGAAATACCTCCAACGATATCTGTTTAAACATGGAAATATCTACAGCGCCATCTCTATAAACATTGAAATATCTACACTGCCATTTGTAAAAACATGGAAATATCTACACAGTCATCTGAATAAACATGGAAATATCTACACCACCATCTGTATAAACATGGAAATACCTACAATACCATCTTTATACACGTGGAAATATCTACACAGACATCTGTGTAAATATGGAAATATCTACACGGCCATCTGTATAAACATGGAAATATCCACACTGCCATCTGCAGAAAGATGGAAATATGTACACCGCTATCTCTATAAATATGGAAATATCTACACAGCAATCTCTATAAACATGGAAATATCTACACCGCCATCTGTATAAACATGGAAACATCTACACCGCCATCTGTGTGAATAAGGAAATATCTACAATGCCATCTGTATAAAGAAATAAATATCTGCACCGCGAGCAGTAAAAACATGGAAATACCTACGTCGCTATCTGTATAAACGTTGAAATACCAACACCGCTATGGGTATAAACATGGAAATATCTACAACGCCATCTCTAGAAACATGGAAATATCTACACCGCTATGTCTGTAAACATGGAAATACCTACACCGCTAATTCTACAAACATGGAAATAGCTACATGGCTATCTGTATAAACATGGAAATACCTACACCGCGATCTGTGTAAACATGGAAATATCTACACCGCTATCTCTATAAACATGGAAATAACTACACCGCGATCTGTATAAACATGGAAATATCTACACCGCGATCTGTATAAACATGGAAATATCTTCACCACGATCTGTATAAACATGGAATTATCTACACCGCTCTCTGTCTAAACATGGTAATATCTACACCACCATCTATATAAACATGGAAATATCTACACCGCCATCTGCATAAACATGGAAATATCTACAATGCCATCTGTAGAAAGATGGAAATATATACACCGCAATCTGTGTAAACATGGAAATATCTACACCGATATCTGTAAAAGCATGGAAATATCTACACCGCTATCTGTATAAACATGTAAACATCTACACCGCGTTGTGTATAAACATGGAAATATCTACACAGTGATCTGTATAAAGATGGAAATATCTACACAGATATCTCTATAAACATGGAAATATCTACACCGCCATCTGTATAAACATGGAAATACCTACAAAGTCACGAGTATAAACGTGGAAACATCTACACAGCCATCTGTATAAACATGGAAATATCTACACAGCCATCTGTATATACATGGAAATATCTACATCGCTATCTGTATAAACATGGAAATAATTACACCGTTATCTGTATATACAAGGAAATATCTACACCGTGATCTGTATAAACATGGAAATATCTACACCGCTATTTGTATAAATAAGGAAATATCTACACAGGTATCTGTATAAGCATGGAAAAAACTACACCTCTGTTTGTATAAACAAGGAAATATATACACCGTGATCTGTATAAACATGGAAATAACCACACCGCTATTTGTAAAAACAAGGAAATATCTACACAGCCATCGGTTTAAACATGGAAATATATACACAGACATCTGTTTTTACATGGAAATATCTACACCGTTATCTGTATAAACATGCTAATAACTACACCGCTATCTGTATAAATGTGGAAATATTTACACCGCTATCCCTATAAACATGGTAATATCAATACCGCGATCTGCATAAACATGGAAATATCTACACCATGATCTGTATAAACATGGAAATATCTACACCGCGATCTGTATAAACATGGAAATATCTACACCGTGATCTGTATAAACATGGAAATAACTACACCGCCATCTCTATAAGCATGGATATATCTACAACCCTATCTGTATAAACATGGAAATATCCACACCGCTATCTCTATAAACATGGAAAAATCAACACCGCTATCTCTATGAACATGGAAATATCTACACCGCTATCTCTATGAACATGGAAATATCTACACCGCCATCTCTATAAACATGGAAATATCTACACCGCGATCAGTATAAACGTGGAAATATCTACACCGCCATCTGTATAAACATGGAAATACTTACAAAGTTATCTGTATAAACAAGGAAATATCTACACCGCCATCTGTATAAACTTGGAAATATCTACACCGCCATCTACGTATCCATGGAAATATCTGTGCCGCCATCTGTATAAACACGGAAATATCTACACGGTCATCTGTGTATAGATGGAAATATCTACACCGCCATCTCTATAAACATGGAAATATCTACACCGTGGTCTGTATAAACATGGAAATATCTAAACCGCTATCTGTATAAACATGGAAATATCTACACCGCTAACTCTATAAACATGGAAATATCTACACCGTGATCTGTATAAACATGGAAATATTTACACCGCTATCTGTATAAACATGGAAATTTCCACACCGGTATCTGTATAAATATGGAAATATCTACACCGCTATCTCTATAAACATGGAAATATCTACACCGCCATCTGTATAAACATGGAAAAACCTATACAGTCATCCGTGTAAACATGGAAATATCTACACCACCATCTGTATAAACATGGAAATATCTACACCGGTATCTGAATAAACATGGAAATATCTACACCACGATCTGTATAAACAAGGAAATATATACACCGCTATCTGTATAAACATGGAAATATCTGCACCGCTATCTCTATAGACATGGAGATATCTAAAAAGCCATCTGTATAAACATGAAAATACCTACACAGTCATGTGTAGGAACATGGAAATATCTACACTGCCATCTGTATAAACATAGAAATATCTACATAGCCCTCTGTATAAATATGGAGATATCTTCATAGGCATCTATATAAACCTGGAAATATCTACACCAACATCTGTATAAACATGGAAATATCTACACCGCTATCTGTATAAACATGGTAATATCTACACCACCATCTATATAAACATGTAAATATCTACACCGCCATCTGTATAAACATGGAAATATCTACAATGCCATCTGTTGAAAGATGGATCTATCCACACCGCAATCTGTGTAAAGATGGAAATATCTTCACCGATATCTATAAAAACATGGAAATATCTACACCGCTATCTGTATATACATGGAAATATCTACACCGCGATCTGTGTAAACATGGAAATATCTATTGCTCCATCTCTATAATCATTGAAATATCTACACTGCCATCTGTAAAAACATGGAAATATCTACACAGTCATCTGAATAAACATGGAAATATCTACACCACCATCTGTATAAACATGGAAATACCTACAATACCATCTGTATACACATGGAAATATCTACACAGGCATCTGTTTAAATATGGAAATATCTAGACTGCCATCTGTATAAACATGGAAATATCTACAGTGGCATCTGTAGAAAGATGGAAATATCTACACCGCTATCTCTATAAATATGGAAATATCTACACCGCCATCTCTATAAACATGAAAATATCTACACTGCCATCTCCATAAAGATGGAAGTATCCACTCCGCCATGTGTATAAACACGGAAATATCTACACCACCATCTCTGTAAACATGGAAATCTCTACACCGCTATCTGTATAAACATGGAAATATCTACACCACCATCTTCATGTCCATGAAAATATCTATGCCGCCATCTGTATAAACATGGAAATATCTACACGGCCATCTGTGTATAGATGGAAATATCAACACCGCCATCTGTACAAACATGGAAATATCTACACCGCTATCTCTATAAACATGGAAATATCTGCACTGCCATCAGTAAAAACGTGGAAATACCTATACAGTCATCTGTATAAACATGGAAATATCTACAATGCAATCTGTATACACATGGAAATATCTACAGAGCCATCTGTATTTACATGTAAATATCTACACTGCTATCTCTATAAACACTGAAATATCTACACCGTCATCTATATAAACATGAAAATATCTACACTGCCATCTCCATAAACATGGAACTAACTACTCCGCCAGCTGTATAAACATGGAAACATCTACACCGCCATCAGTGTGAATAAGGAAATATCTACAATGCCATCTGTATAAAGATATAAATTTCTGCACCGCGAGCTGTATAAACATGGAAATATCTACATCGCTAACTGTATAAACGTGGAAATACCAACACATCTATCGGTATAAACATGGAAATATCTACAACGCCATCTATATAAACATGGAAATATCTACACCGCTATCTCTATAAACATGGAAATATCTACACCGCTATCTGTATAAACATGGAAATATCAACACCGCGATCTGTATAAACATGGAAATATCTACACAGCGATCTGTATAAACATGGAAATATCTACACCGCTATCTGTATAAACATGGAAATATCTACACCGCGATCTGTATAGACATGGAAATATCTACACAGCTAACTCTATAAACATGGAAATATTTACACAGACATGTGTATAAACATTTAAATATCTCCATCGCTATCTGTATAAACATGGAAATACTTACACCGTTATCTGTATAAACATGGAATTATATACACCGCTATCCCAATAAACATGAAATATCAACAACGCTGTCCATATAAACATGGAAATATCTACACCGCTATCTGTATAAACCTGGAAATAACTACACCGCTATCACTATAAACATGGAAATACCTACACCGCTATCTCTATAAACATGGAAATATCTACACCGCCATCTCTATGAACTAGGAAATATCTACACCGCCATCTGCATGAACATGGAAATATCTACACCGCCACCTGTATAAACATGGAAATATCCACACGGTATCTGTATCAACATGGAAATATCTGCAACACTATCTGTGTAAACATGGCAATATCTACATCGCTATCTGTGTAAACATGGAAATATCTACTCCGCTATCTGTATAAAGATGGAAATATCTACACCGCTATCTGTATAAACATGGAAATGTCAACATCGCTATCTCTATAAACACGGAAATATCTACACTGCTATCTATATAAACATGGAAATATCTACACCGCCATCTCCATAAATATGGAAATATCTACACCGCTATCTCTATAAACCTGGAAATATCTACACTGTTATGTGTATAAACGTGGAAATATCTACAACGCTATCTGTGTAAACATGGAAATATCTACACAGCTATCTGTGTAACCTTGGGAATATCTACACCGCAATATGTGTAAAGATGGAAAGATATACACCGCAATGAGTTCAAAGATGGAAATATCTACACCGCTAACTCTGTAAACATGGAAATATCTACACAGCTATCTGTATAAACATGGAAATGTCTACACCGCTATCTGAATAAATATGGAAATATCTACAGCGCTATCTCTATAAAAATGGAAATATCTACAACACTATCTGTGTAAACATGGAAATATCTACACCGCTATTTTTATAAACATGGAAATATCTACACCGCAATCTGTATAAACATGGATATATCTGCACCGCAATCTTTATAAACATGGAAATATCTATACCGCAATCTGTATAAACATGGAAATATCTACAAAACTATCTGTGTTAACATGGAAATATGTACACCGCTATCTGTGGAAACATGGAAATATGTACACCGTTATCTGTATAAATATGGAAATATCTACACCACGATCTCTATAAACATGGAAATAGTCACACCGCTATCTGCATAAACATGGAAATATCTACACAGCCATCTGTAAAAACATGGTAATATCTACACCACTATCTGTAAAAACATGGAAATTACACCGCTACCAGTATAAAAATGGTAGTATCTACTCCGCCATCTGAATAAACATGGAAATATTTTACACCGCTATTTGTATAAACATGGAAATATCTACACCATTATCTGCACAAACATGGAAATACTAACCCTGCCATCTGTATAAACATGGAAATATCTAAACCGCCATCTGTAAAACATGGAAGTGTCTACACTGTCATCTGTATAAACATGGAAAAACCTACACAGCCATCTGTATAAACATGGAAATATCTACTCTGCCATCTATATACACAAGGAAATATGTACACTGCCGTCTGTATGAACACGGAAATATCTTCACCGCTATCTCTATAAATATGGAAATACCTACACCGCCATCTGTATAAACATGTAAATATCTACACCACTATCTGTATAAAGATGGAAACATCTACACCGCTATCTTTATAAACATAGAAATATCTGCACTATTATCTCTATAAACATGGAAATATCTACAACATTATCTGTGTAAACATGGAAATATCTACACCGCAATCTGTGTAAACATGGAAATATGTACACCGCTATCTGTGTAAAGATGGAAATATCTACACCGCAATCTGTGCATAGATGTAAATATCTACACCGCTATCTCTGTAAACATGGAAATATCTACACTGCTGTCTCAATAAACATGAAAATATCTACACTGCTGTCTGTATAAACATGGAAATATAAACACCACGATCTGTATAATCATGGAAATATCTACACCACGATCTGTATAAAGATGGAAATATTTACACCGCAATCTGTATAAACGTGGAAATACCTACAACACTATGTGTGTTAACACGGAAATAAATACACCTCTATCTGTGTAAACATGGAAATATGTACACAGCTATCTGTATGAACATGGAAATATCTGCAACACTATCTGTATAAACACGGAAATATCTCCACCGCTATCTGTATAAACATGGAAATATCTACATGGCTATCTTTATAAACATGGAAATATCTACAACACTATCGGTATAAACATGGAAATATCTGCAACACTATCTGTATAAACATGGAAATATCTACACCGCTATCTGTATAAACATGGAAATATCTACACCTCGATCTGTATAAACATGGAAATACCTTCACTGCTATCTGTATAGACATGGAAACATCTACACCGCTATCAGCATAAACATTGAAATATCTACACCGCTATCTGTGTAAACATGGAAATATCTAAACAGCTATCTGTGTAAACATGGGAATATCTACACCGCTATCTCTGTAAAGATGGAAATATCTACACCACAATCTGTGCAAAGATGGAAAAATCTATGCTATCTCTATAAACATGGAATTATATGCAACGCTCTCTGTATAAACATGGATATATCTACACCGCTATCTGTTTTATCATGGAAATATCTACAAGGCTATCTCTAAAAATATGGAAATATCTCCACCGCCATCTGTATAAATATGGAAATATCTACACCGCGAGCTGTATAAACATGCAAATATCTACACCGCTATCTGTATAAACATGGAAATAGCAACACCACTATCAGTATAAAAATGGGAATATCTACACCGCTATCTGTATAAACATGGAAATATCTACACCACTATCTCTATAAACATGGAAATACCTACACCGCCATCTCTATAAACATGGAATTATCTACACCGCCATCTCTATAAACGTAGAAATATGTACACTGCCATCTCTATAACCATGAAAATATCTACACCGCCATAAGCATAAACATGGAAATAACTACACCGCTGTCTGTATAAATATGGAATTATCTACACAGCCATCCCTATAAACATAGAAATATCTACACTGCCATCTGTAGAAAGATGGAAATAACTTCACCGAGATCTGCATAAACATGGAAATATCTACACCTCTACATGTATTAACATGGAAGTATCTACACCGCTATCTGCATAAACATGGAAATACCTACACTGCCATCTGTATAAACATGGAAATACCTGCACCGGGATCAGAATAAACATGGAAATGTCTACACCGCTATGTTTATAAACATGGAAATATCAACACCACTATCTGTATAAGCATGGAAATATCTACACCGCTATCTGAATAAACTTGGAAATATCTACACCACTATCTTTATAAACATGGAAATACCTAGACCACCATCTCTATAAACATGGAATTATCTTCACCGCTATCTCTATATACATAGAAATATCTACACCGCCATCTCTATAAACATGGAAATATCTACACCGCCGTATGCATAAACATGGAAATATGTACAACGCGATCTGTATTAACATGGAAATATCTACACCTCTATCAGTATAAACATGCAAATATCTACACCACTACATGTATAAACATGGAAATATCTACACCGCTATCTGTATAAACTTGGAAATATGTACACCGCCATCTGTATAAAGAGGGAAATATCTCCATGGCCATCTGTATAAACATGGAAAGATCTCCACCGCTATCTGTATAAACATGGAAATATCTACAATGCTATCTGTATAAACATGGAAATGTCTACAACATTATCCGTGTAAACATGGAAATATGTACACCGCTATCTGTGTAAAGATGGAAATATCTGCACCGCAATCTGTGCAAATATGGAATTACCTACACCACCATCTCTGTAAACATGGAGATATCTACAGTGCTATCTGTATAAACATGGAAATATCTACTCCACTATCTGTATAAACATTGAAATATCTACACCACTGTCAGTATAAACATGGAAATATCTACACCACCATCTGTATAAACATGGAAATAACCACACCGCCTTCTGAATAAACATGGAAATATCTACACCGCTATCTGTATAAATGTGGAAATATCTACACCGCTATCTCCATAAACATGGAAATATCTACACCACGATCTGTATAAACATGGAAATATCTCCACCGCTATCTGTATAAACATGGAAACATCTACACCGCTATCTATATAAACATGGAAATATCTACACCGCTGTCTGTATAAACATGGAAAAATCTACAACACTATCAGTATAAACATGGAAATATCAACACAGCTATCTGTGTAAACATGGAAATATCTACAAAGCTATCTGTATAAACATGGAAACATATACACCACGATCTGTATAAAAAGGAAATATCTACACCGCCATCTGTATAAACATGAAAATATCTGCACGGCCCTCTGTATAAACATAGAAATATCAACACTGCCATCTGTATTAACATGGAAATACCTACACAGTTATCTGTATAAACATGGAAACATCTACACCACTATCTGTGTAAACATGGAAATATCTACACCGTAATCTGTGTAAACATGGAAATATCTACACCGCTATCTTTGTAAAGATGGAAATATCTACACTGCAATCTGTGCAAAGATGGAAATATCTAAACCGCTATCTTTGTAAACATCGTAATATCTTCACCGGTATCTGTATAAACATGGAAATAACTACAACGTTATCTGTGTAAATATGGAAATGTCTACACAGCTATCTGTGAAAACATGGAAATATCTCCACCGCTATTTTTGTAAATATGGAAATATCTGCACCACAATCTGTGCAAACATGGAAATATTTACACCACTATCTCTATAAACATGGAAATATCCACACAGCAGTCTGTATAAACATGGAAATACCTACACAGTCATCTGTATAAACATGGTAACATCTACACTGCTATCTGTATAGTCATGGAAATATCTACACCACTATCAGTATAAACATGGAAATATCTACAGCGCTATCTGTGAAAACATGGAAATGTCTACACAGGTATCTGTGTAAACATGGAAATATCTGCACTGCAATCTGTAAACACATGGAAATATCTACACAGCCATCTATATAAACATGTAAATACCTACACGGCTATCTCTATCAGCATGGAAATACCTCCACTGCTATCTGTATAAACAGGGAAGTAGCCACACCGCGATCTGTATAAACAATGAAATATCTACACTGCAATGTGTAAAAATATGAAAATATCTACACAGTCATCTGTATAAACATGGAAATATCTACACCTCCATCTGTATAAACATGGAAATATCTACACTGCAATCTCTATACATATGGAAATATCTACACAGCCATCTGTATAAACATGGAAATATCTACACCGCTACCTCTATAAACATGGAAATACCTACACCGCAATGTTTATAAACATGGAAATATCTACACCGCTATCTGTATAAACATGGAAATATCTACACCGCTTTCTTCATAAACTTTGAAATACCTACACCGCCATCTGTATAAACATGGATGTATATCCACCGCTATCTATATAAACACGGAAATACCCCCACCGCTATCTGTATAAACAGGGAAATATCTACAACATTATCAGTATAAACATGGACATATCTACACGGCTATTTCTATAAACACAGAAATAGCTACACAGCAATCTGTATAAACATGGAAATATCTACACCGCTATCTGTATAAACATGGAAATATATACGCTGCTATCTGTATAAATATGGAAATATCTACACCGCTATCTCTATAAACATCGAAATGTCTACAACGCTATCTGTATAAACATGGAAATATCAACATCGCCATCTGTAAAAACATGGAAATATCTACAAAGTAATCTGTATAAACATGGAAATATCTACACCTCCATCTGTATAAACATGGAAATATCTACACTGCGATCTGTATAAACATGGAAATATTCACACCACTACCTATATAAACATGGAAATACCTACACTGCAATCTTTATGAACATGGAAATACCTATGCCACTATATATATAAACATAGAAATATCTACACCGATATCTGTATAAATATGGAAATATCTACACCGCTATCTTTATATACATGGAATTGTCTACACCGCTATCTATATAAACATGGAAATATCTACACCGCTATCTGTAAATATATGGAAATATCTACACCGCTTTCTGTATAAACATGGAAATATCCACAACGCAATTTGTATAAAGATGGAAACATCTACATGGCTCTCTCTATAAACATGGAAATATATACACGGCCATGTGTATAAACATGGAAATACCTACACAGTCATCTGTATAAACATGGAAATATCTACACCTCCATCTGCATAAACATGGAAATATTTACACTGCCATCTGTATACACCTGGAAATATCTACACAACCATCTGTATAAACATGGAAATATCTACACTGATATCTCTATAAATCTGGAAATACCTTCACTGCAATCTGTATAAACATGGAAATAACTGCATTGCTATCTGTATAAAAATGGAAATATCTAAACCGCTATCTGTATAAACTTGGAAATATCTACACTGCCATCTAAATAAACAAGGCAATATCTCCACCGCTATCTGTATAAACATGGAAATATCTCCACCGCTGTCTGTATAAACATGGAAATATCTCCACCGCTATCTGTATAAACATGGAAATATCTACAACGCTATCTCTATAAACATGGAAATATCTTCACTTTCTGTATAAACATGGAAATACCTACACTGCTATCTCTATAAACATGGAAATATCTACATCGCTATCTGTATCAACATGGAAAAATCTCCACCGCTATCTCTATAAACATGGAAATATCTACACCACTATCTGTATAAACATGGAAATATCTACTCTGCCATCTGTATAAACATGGAAATATCTACACAGCCATCTCTATAAACATGGAAATAGCTCCACTGCTATCTGTATAAACTTGGAAATAGCCACACAGCTATCTGTATAAACAATGAATTATCTACACCGCCATGTGTAATAATGTGAAAATATGTTCACAGTCATCTGTATAAACATGGAAATATCTACACCTCCATCTGTATAAACATGGAAATATCTACACTGCCATCTGTATACACATGGAAATATCTACACAGCCATCTGTATAAACATGGAAATATCTACACCGCTATCTCTATAAACCTGGAAATACGTACACTGCAATATATATAAACATGGAAATAACTCCACTGCTATCTGTATAAACATGGAAATATCTACAAGGCTATCTGTAGAAACTCGGAAATATCTACACCACCATCTGTATAAATAAGGCAATATCTCCACCGCTATCTGTATAAACATGGAAATATCTCCACCGCTATCTGTATAAACATGGAAATATCTACACCGCTATCTCTATAAACATGGAAATATCTTCACCGCTATCTGTATAATCATGGAAATACCTACACTGCTGTCTGTATAAACATGGAAATATCTACATCGCTATCTGTATGAACATGGAAATATCTCCACCGCTATCTCTATTAACAAGGAAATATCTACACCTCCATCAGTATAAACATGGGAAATCTACACTGCCATCTGTATACACATGGATATATCTACACAGCCATCAGTATAAACATGGAAATACCTACACCGCAATCTCTGTAAACGTGGAAATATATCCACCGCTATGGGTATAAACATGCAAATATCTACACCGGTATCTGCATAAACATGGAAATACCTACACGGCTATCTGTACAAACTTGGAAATATGGACAACGCTATCTGTATAAACATGAAAATATCTACACCCCGATCTGTATAAAAATGGAAATATCTCCACAGCTATCTGTATAAACATGGATATACCTCCACCGCTATCTGTTTAAACATGGAAATACATACACTGCTCTCTGTATAAATATGCAAATATCTACACCGCTATCTGTATAAATATGGAAATATCTACACCGCTATTTGTATAAATATGGAAAATCTACAACGCTATCTGTGTAAACATGGAAATATCTACACAGCTCTCTGTGTAAACCTGGAAATATCTACACCGCTATCTGTGTAAAAATGGAAACATCAACACCACAATCTGTGCAAAGATGGAAATATCTACACCGCTATCTGTGTAAACATGGAAATATCAACACCGCTACCTGTATAAACACGGAAATAACAACAACTCTATCTGAATAAACAGGGAAATATCTACACCGCCATCTCTATAAACATGGAAATATCTACACAGTGATCTGAATAAACATGGAAATATTTACACCGCTATCTGTATAAATATGGAAATATACACAATGCTGTCTCTATAAAAATGGAAATATCTGCACCGCTATCTGTATAAGCATGGAAATATCTACACCAATATCTCTATAAACATTGAAATATATACACCGCCATCTGTATAAGTATGGAAATATCTTCACAGTCATCTGTATAAACATGGAAATATCTACACCGCAATCTCTATAAACATGAAAATATCTACACCACCATCTCCATTAATTTGGAACTATCTACACCACCAGCTCTGAAAACATGGAAATATCTACACCGCTATCTGTATAAACATGGAAATATCTACACTGTCATCTGTATAAAGGTGGAAATATCTACACCGCGAACTGTATAAACATGGAAATATCTACACCGCTATCTGTATAAACATGGAAATATCTACACAGTCATCTGTATAAACATGGAAATATCTTCACCGCTATCTGTATGAACATGGAAATATCTACACCGCCATCTCTATAAACAGGGAAATATCTACACCGCCATCTGTATAAACATTGAAATATCTGCACTGCCCTCTCTAGAAAGATGGAAATGTCTACACCGCGAGCTGTATAAACTTGGAAATATCTACAGTGCTACGTGTATTAATTGGGAAATATCTACACCGTTATCTGTATAAACATGGAAATATTTACACCAAGAATTCTATAATCATGGAAATATCTACACCACTATATGTATAAACATGGAAATATCTACACTGTTATCTCTATGAAGATGAACATATCTACACCGCAATCTCTATAAACATGAAAATATCTACACCGCCATCTTCATAAACATGGAACTATCTACACCGCCATCTGTATAAACATGGAAAAATCTACACCACTATCCGTGTAAATATGGAAATATCTACACCGCTCTCTCTGTAAACATGGAAATGTCTACCCCGCTGTATGTATATACATGGAAATATCTACATCGCTATCTCTACGAAACTGAAAATATCTACACCGACATCTGAATAAACATGGAAATATTTACACCAAGATCTCTATAATCATGGAAATATCTACACCACTATATGTATAAACATGGAAATATCTAAACCGCTATCTGTATAAACATGGAAATAACTACACTGCGATCTGTATAAACATGGAAATATCTACATGGCTATCTCTATAAACATGGAAATATCTAAACCACCATCTGTATAAATATGGAAATAACTACACAGTCATCAGTGTAAACGTGGAAATATCTACACCACCATCTGTATAAACGTGGAAATATCAACACCGGTGTCTGTGTAAACATGGAAATATCTACACCGCAATCTGTGTAAAGATGGAAATATCTACACCGCAATCTGTGCCAAGGTGGAAATATCTACAACGCTATCTTTGTAAACATGGACATATCTTCAACGCTATCTGAGTAAAAATGGAAATATCTACACAGCTATCTGTGGAAACTTGGAAATATCTTCACCGCTTTCTGTATAATGATGGAAATATCTGCACCGCAATCTGTGCAAAGATGGAAATATCTGCACCGCTATCTCTGTAAACATGGAAATATCTACACCGCTATCTATATAAACATGAAAATATCTACACCGCCATCTGTATAAACATGGAAATATATACAGTCATCTGTATAAACATTTAAATATCTATACCAACATCTCTATAAACATGGAAATATCTACACTGCCATCTGTATTCTCATGGAAATAGCAACATAGCCATCTATATTCACATGGAAATATCTACACAGCCATCTGTACAAACAAGGAAATATCTACACCGCTATCTCTATAAACATGGAAATCTCTACACCGCTATCTGTATAACATGGAAATACCTACACCGCTATCTGTATAAATATGGAAATATCTACAGTGCTATCTGTAAAAACATTTAAATATCTACAGCGCTATCTGTATAAACATGGAAATACCTACACCACTATCTGTGTAAACATGGAAATGTCTACACCGCTGTCTCTGTAAACATGGAAGTATCTACACCACTATCTCTGTTAAGATGGAAATATCTACAGCACAGTCTGTGCAACGATGGAAATATTTATACCGCTATCTGTGTAAAGATGGAAATATCTACACCGAAATCTGTGCAAAGATGCAAATATCTACTCCGCTATCTGTATAAACGTGGAAATATCTACACCACGATCTGTATAAACATGGAAATATCTACACCACTATCTGTATAAACAGGGAAATATCTGCACCGCTATCTGTATAAACATGGAAATATCTACACCGCTATCTGTATAAACAAGGAATATGTAAACCACTATCCCTGTATACATGGAAATATCTACACCGCTATCTGTAGATACATGGAAATATCTAAACCGCTATCTCTATAAACATGGAAACTTCTACAACACTATCTGTGTAAACATGTAAATACCTACAGAGCTATCTGTGTAAACATGGAAATATCTAAACCACTATCAGTATATACATGGAAATAACTACACCGCAATCTCCGCAAAGATGGAAATATCTACACCGATATCTCTGTAAACATGGAAATATATACACCTCTATCTGTATAAACATGGAAATATCTACACCGCCATCTGAATAAACATGGAAATATCTACACCGACATATGAATAAACATGGAAATATCTACACGGCCATCTGTATAAATATGGAAATAACTACACCACTATCTCTATAAATATGGAAATATCTACACCGAAATCTGTATAAACATTGAAATATCTCCACCTATATCTGTATAAACATAGAATCATGTACACCGCTATCTCTATAAACATGGAAATATCTACACAGCTATCTGTATAAACATGGAAATACCTACACCGCTATCTGTATAAACTTGGAAATAACCGCACCGCTATCTGTATAATCATGGAAATATCTACATCACTATCTCTATAAATATGGAAATAACTTCACCGCCATCTCTATAAACATGGAAAAATCTACACCGCTATCTGTATAAGCATGGAAATGTCTACACCGCTATCTGTATAAATATGGAAATATCTACACCGCTATCTCTGTAAACATGGAAATGTCTACACCGCTATCTGTATAAACCTGGAAATATCTACATCGCTATCTCTATAAACCTGAAAATATCTACACATACATCTATATAAACATGGAAATACCTACACAGTCATCTGTATAAACATGGAAATAACTACAACACTATCTCTATAAACATGGAAATATCTACACTGCCATCTGTATAAACATGGAAATATCTACAAAGCCATCTCTATAAACAAGGAGATAGCTACACCGCTATCAGTATAAACATGGAAATATCTACACCGCTATCTTAATAAACATGGAAATATCTACACCGCCATCTGTATAAACATGCAAATATCTACACATTCATCTGTATAAACATGGAAATATCTACACCACCATCTGTATAAACATGGAAATATCTACACTGCCATCTGTATACACATGGAAATATCTACACAGCCATCTGTATAAACATGGAAATATCTACACTGTTATCTCTATAAACATAGAAATATCTACACCGCTAAGAGTATAAACTTGGAAGTATCTACTCCGCTATCTGTGTAAACATGGAAATACTTACAACGCTATATGTGGATACATGGAAATATCTACACAGCTATCTGTGTAAACTTGGAAATATCTACACTGCTATCTGTGTAAAGATGGAAATATCTGTACCGTAATCTCTGCAAAGATGGATATATCTACAATGCTATCTCTGTAAACATGGAAATATCTACACCGCTATCTGTATAAACATGGAAATATCTACACCGCCATCTGTATAAACATGGAAATATCTACACAGTCATCTGTATAAACATGGAAATATCTACTTCACCATCTCTATAAACATGGAAATAACTACACTGCCTCTTTATACACTTGGAAATATCTACACAGCCATCTGTATAAACATGGAAATATCTACACTGTTATTACTATGAACATGAACATATCTACACCGCAATCTCTATAAACATGAAAATATCTACACCGCCATCTTCATAAACATGGAACTATCTACACCGCCATCTGTATAAACATGGAAATATCTACACCACTATCTGTGTAAATATGGAAATATCTACACCGCTCTCTCTGAAAACATGGAAATGTCTACCCCGCTGTCTGTATATACATGGAAATATCTACATCGCTATCTCTACAAACCTGAAAATATCTACACCGACATCTGAATAAACATGGAAATAAATACACAGTCATATGCATAAACATGGAAATATCTACACCAGTATCTCTATTAACATGGAAATATCTACACTGCCATCTGTATAAACTTGGAAACATCTACACCGCTATCTGAATAAACATATAAATATCTGCACCGCTATCACTACACACATGGAAATACCTATACCGCTATCTCTATAAACATGGAAATATCTACACCGCTATCTCTATAAACGCGGAAATATCTATGCCACCATTCTATAAACTTGGAAATATCTACACCACCATCTGCATAAACATAGAAATATCTGCACCGCTGTCTGCATAAACATGGAAATATCTACACCGCCATCTGTATAAGCATGGAAATATCTACAAAACTATCTGTAAAACGTGGAAATATCTACACCGCTACCTGTATAAACGTGGAAATATCTACACCGCTATCTGTATAAACGTGGAAATATCTACACCTCTATCTGCATAAATATGGAAATATCTACAACACTATATGTGTAAACACGGAAATATCTACAATGCCATGTGTATAAACATGGAAATATCCACTCTGCCATCTGTGGAAAGATGGAAGTATCTACACCACGATCTGTATAAACATGGAAATTTCTACACCACAACCTGCATAAACATGGAAATATCTACACAGCTATCTGAATAAAAATGGAAATATCTACACCTCTATCTTTATAAACATTCAAATATCAACACAGCCGTCTGTATAAAGATGGAAATATCTACACCGCGAGCTGTATAAAGATGGAAATATCTAAACCACAATCTGTATAAACATGGAAATAACAACACCGCTATCCGTATAAACTTGGAAATATCTGCACCGCTATCAGTATAAACATGGAAATATCTATACCATTATCACTATAAACATGGAAATACCTACATCGCTATCTGTATAAATATGGAAATATCTACAGAGCCGTCTCTGTAAACATGGAAATGTCTTCACCGTTATCTGTATAAACATGGAAATATCTACATCGCTATCTCTATAAACCTGAAAATCTCTACACCGCCATCTCTATAAACCTGAAAATATCTGCACCGTGATCTCCATAAACATGGAAATAACTACACCACCATCTGTATAAACACGGAAGCATCTACACCGCTATCAGTAAAAACATGGAATTATCTACACTGCCATCTCTATATAGATGGAAATAACAACACCGCGAGCTGTATAAACATGGAAATATCTACAATGCTAGTTGTATAAACATGGAAATACCAACACCACTATCTGTATAATCATGGAAATATCTACACCGCTATCTGTATAAACATGGATATAGCTACACCGTTATCTGTATAAACATGGAAATATCTACAACGCTATATTTAAAAATATGGAAATATATCCACCGCTATCTGTATAAACATGGATATATCTACACTGCCATCTGTATAAGCATGTAAATATCTACACCGCCATCTGTATAAACATGGAAATATCTACAACGCTATCTCTATAAACATGGAAATATCTACACCGCCATCTCTATAAACGTGAAAATATCTACACGGCCATCTCCATAAACATGAAACTATCTACACCGCCATCTGTATAAACATGGAAATAACTTCTACGCTATCTGAATAAACATGGAAATATCTACACCACTATCTCTATAAACATGGAAATACCTACACCACTGTCATTATAAACATGGAAATACCTACACCGCTATCTCTATAAACATAGAAATATCTACACCGCCATCTCTGTAAACATGGAAATATTTACACCGCCTTCTGAATGAACATGGAAATATCTACACTGCTGTCTGTATAAACATGGAAATTTCTACACTTAAATCTGTATAAACATAGAAATATCTAAACTGCCATCTGAGGAAAATGGAAATATCTACACAACGATCTGTATAAAAATGGATATATGTACACTGCTACCTGTATAAACATGGAAATATCTACACGGCTCTCTTTATAAACATAGAAATATCTACACCACGATTTGTATAAACAAGGAAATTTCTCAACCTTTATCTGTATAAACATGGAAATATCTAATCCGCCGTCTGTATATACATGGAAATATCTACACAGTCATCTGTATAAACATGGAAATATCTACACCAGCATCTCTATAAACATGAAAATATTTACACCGCTATCTGTATAAGCATGGAAATAACAACACAGATATCTGTATAAATATGGAAATATCTAAATCGATATCTGAATAAACATGGAAATATCTACACCGCCATCTGCATAAACATGGAAATATCTAAACCGCTATCACTATAAAGATGGAAATATCTACACCGCGACCTGTATAAACATGGAAATATCTACAACGCTAGTTGTATACACATGGAAATACCAACACCGCTATCTGTATAAACATGGAAATAGCTACACTGCTATCTGTATAAACATGGAAATATCTACACAACTATATCTATAAACATGGAAATACCAACACCGCCATCTCTATACACATAGAAATATCTACACCGCTATCTCTATAAACATAGAAATATCTACACCGCCATCTCTATAAACATGGAAATATCTACACCGCCATCTGCATGAACATGGAAATATCTACACCACTATCTGTATAAACATGGAAATATCTACACTGTCATCTTTATAAACATGGAAATATCTACACTGTCATCTGTGGAAAGATGGAAATATCTGCACCACGATCTGTATATATATGAAAATATCTACACCGCTATCTGTGTAAAGATAGAAATATCTACACCGCAATCTGTGCAAAGATGGAAATATCTACACCTCTATCTCTATAAACATGGAAATATCTACACCACTATCTGTATAAACATGGAAATATCTACATAGCTATCTGTATAAACATGGATATATCTACACCGTTATCTGTATAAACATGGAAATAACTACACCGCTATCTGAATAAATATGGAAATATCTTCACCGCCATTTGTGTAAACATACAAATATCTACACAGCCATCTGTATAGACATGGAAATACCTACACAGCCATATGTATAAACATGGATGTATCTACACAGCTATCGCTATAAACAAGGAAATACCTACACCGCTATCTCTATAAACATGGAGATATCTACACCGCAATCTCTACAAACATGGAAATATCTACACTGCCATGTATACAAACATGAAAATATCTACACCGCCATCTCCATAAACATGGAATTATCTACACCGCCATCTTTATAAACATGGAAAAATCTACACCACCATCTGTATAAACATGGAAATATCTACACCGCTATCTTTATAAACATGGAAATATCTTCACCGCCATCTGTATAAACATGGAAATACCTACACAGTCATCTGTATGAACATGGAAATATCTACACCGCCATCTCTATAAACATGAAAACATCTACAACGCCATCTCCAGAAACATGGATGTATCTACACCGCCATCTGTAAAAACATGGAAATATCTACACCACTATCTGTATAAACATGGAAATATCTTCACTGCTATCTGTATAAAGATGGAAATATCTACACCGCCATCTGTATAAAGATGGAAATATCTAAACCGCAATCTGTATAAATATGGAAATACCTACACCACTATCTCTATAGACATGGCAATATCTAAACCGCTATCTGTATAAACATGGAAATATCTACACTGCCATCTGTATAAAGATGGAAATATCCACACCGCGAGCTGTATAAACATGGAAATATCTACACCGCTATCTGTATAAACATGGAAATACCAACACCGCTATCTGTATCAACATGGAAATATCTACACCGCTATCTCTATAAACATGAAAATACTTACACCGCGATCTCTATAAACATGGAAATATTTACACCGCAATCTCTATAAACATAGAAATACCTACACCGCCATCTCTATAAACATGGAAATATCTACACCATCTGCATAAACTTATAAATATCAACACAGACATCTGTATGAACATGGATATATCTACACCGCCATCTCTAAGAGCATGAAAATATCTACACCGCCATCTTCTGAAACATGGATGTATCTACACCGCCATCTGTATAAACATGGAAATATGTACACCTCTATCTGTATAAACATGGGAATATCTTCACTGCCATCTGTATAAACATGGAAATGTGTACACCGCCATCTGTATAAAGATGGAAATATCTACATCGCAATCTGTATAAATATGGAAATATCTACACCGCTATCTCTATAGACATGGAAATATCTACACCGCTATCTGTATAAACATGGAAATATCTAAACAGCCATCTGTATAAAGATGGAAATATCTACACCACGAGCTGTATAATCATGGAAATATCTACACCGCTATCTGTATAAACATGGAAATATCTACACCACGATCTGTATAAACATGGATATATCTACACCGCAATCTGTGTAAACATGGAAATATCTCCTCCGTTATCTGTATAAATATGGAAATATCTACACCGCTATCTCTATAAACATGGAAATGTCTACACCGCTCTCTGTATAAACATGGAAATATCTACACCGCCATCTGAATAAACTTACAGATATCTACACCGCTATCTCTATAAATATGGAAGTATCTACACCGCTATCTCTGTAAACATGGAAATATCTACACCGCTACCTGTATAAACATGGAAATATCTACACCACTATCTCTATAAACATGGAAATAACTACACCGCTATCAGTATAAACATGGAAATATCTCCACTGCTCTCTGTATAAACATGGAAATATCTCCACCGCTATCAGTATAAACATGGAAATATCTACACCGCAATCTCTATAAACATGGATATACCTACGACACTATCTGTGTAAACAAGGAAATATCTACACAGCTGTCTGTGTAAACATGGAAATATGTACACCGCAATCTGTGTGAGGATGGAAATATCTACACCGCAATCTGTGCAAATATGGAAATATCTACACCTCTATCTCTGTAAACATGGAAATACCTACACCACAATCTGTATAAACAAGGAAATATCTACACCACTATCTGTGTAAACGTGAAAATATCTACTCCGCTATCTGTATAAATATGGAAATATATACACCGCTATCTCTATAAACATGGAAATGTCTACACCGCCTTCTGTATAAACATGAAAATATCTACACTGCCATCTGTATAAACACGGAAATAACTACACCGCTATCTCTATAAACATGGGAGTATCTACACTGCAATCTGTATATACATGGAAATAGATACACAGTCATCTGTATAAACATGGAAACATCTACACCACTATCTGTATAAACGTGGAAATATCCACAATGCCATCAGTATAAACATGGAAATATCTACACAGCCATCTCTATAAACATGGAAATATCTACAACGCTACCTCTATAAACTTGGAAATAGTCACACCGTTATCTGCATAAACATGGAAATATCTACACTGCCATCTGTAAACACATGGAAATATCTACACAGTCATCTGTATAAAGACGGAAATATCTACACCGTTATCTGTATTAACATGGAAATATCTACTCCGCTATCTGTATAAACATGGAAATATCTACACTGCTGTCTGTATAAACATGGATATATCTACACCGCTATCTGTATAAACACGGAAAAATTAACACCGCTATGTGTATAAACATGGAAATATCTACAACGCTATCTATATAAATATGGAAATATCTACACCGCTATCTCTATAAACTTGAAAATATTTACACCACCATCTCTATAAACATGGAAATATCTACATCGCTATATGAATAAACATGGAAACAGCTAAACCGCTATCTGTATAAGCATGGAAATATCTACACGGCCATCTGTAAAAATATGGAAATATCTACACAGTCATCTGTAGAAACATGGAAATATCTACACCACTATCTCTATAAACATGAAAATAGTTACACCACCATCTCTATAAACATGGAAAGATTTACACCGCTATCTCTTTAAACATAGAAATAATTACACCGCCATCTCTATAAACATGGAAATATCTACACCGCCATCTGCAAAAACATGGAAATATCTACACAGACATCTGTATGAACATGGAAATATCTACACTGCCATCTGTATAAACTTGGAAATATCAACTCTGACATCTGTAGAAAGATGGAAATATCTACAAAGCGATCTGTATAAACATTGGAATTTCTACACCGCTACCTGTATAAACATGGAAATACCTACAACGCTATCTGTATCAACATGGAAATAATTACACCGCAATCTGTATAAACATTGAAATATCTACAATGCTATCTCTGTAAACATGGAAATATCTACAGAGCTATCTGTATCAACATGGAAATAACTACACCGCAATCTGTATAAACATGGAAATATCTACAATGCTATCTCTGTAAACATGGAAATATCTACACAGCTATCTGTGTAAACTTGAAAATATCTACACCGCTATCTGTGTAAATTTGGCAATACCTACAGCGCAATCTGTGCAAAGATGGAAATATCTACACCGCTATCTCTGTAAACATGGAAATATCTACACCGCTATCTGTATAAACATGGAAATATCTACAATGCCATCACTATAAACATGGAAATATCTACAGCGCCATCTGTATAAACATGGAAATATCTACACCGCCATCTGTATACACATGGAAATATCTACCGAGCCATCTGTATAAACATGGAAATATCTACACGGCTATCTCTATAAACATGGAAATATCTACACCGCTATCTGTGTAAACTTGGAAATATCTACACAGCTATCTGTGTAAAAATGGAAATATCTGCACAGCATTCTGTGCAAAGATGGAAATATCTACACCGCAGTCCCTATAAACATGGAAATATCTACACCGCTATCAGTATAAACATGGAAATATCTACACCGTTATCTGTATAAACATGGAAATTTTTACACCGCTATCTGTATAAACATGGAAATATCTCCACTGCTATATTTATAAAAACGGAAATACCTACACCGGTATCTTTATCAACATGGAAATACCTACAATGCTATCTGTATAAACAGGGAAATATCTACACAGCTATCTGTAAAACGTGGAAATATCTACACCGCTATCTGTATAAACATGGAAATATCTAAACCGCTATCTGTATAAATGTGGAAATACCTACAATGCTATCTGAATAAACGTGGAAATATCTACATCGCTAGCTGTATAAACGTGGAAATAGCTTCACCACTACCTGAATAACCCTGAAAATATCTACACCGCTATCTGTATCAACATGTAAATAACTACACCGCTATCTGTATAAACATGGAAATATCTAAAATGCTATCTCTGTAAACATGGAAATATCGACACAGGTATCTGTGTAAACTTGGAAATATCTACACCGCTATCTGTGTAAAGTTTGCAATGTCTACATCGCAATCTGTGCATAGATGGAAATATTTTTACCGCTATATATGTAAACATGGAAATATCTACACCGCTGTATGTATACACATGGAAATATCTACACCGACATCTGTATAAACATGGAAATATCTACACAGCCATCTGTATAAACATGGAAATATCTACACCGCTATCTCTATAAACTTGGAAATATCTACACCGCTATCTGTGTAAAGTTTTCAATGTCTACATCGCAATCTGTGCAAAGATGGAAATATTTTTACCGCTACATATGTAAACAAGGAAATATGTACACCACTATATGTATACACATGGAAATATCTACACCGACATCTGTGTAAACATGGAAATATCTACACAGCAATCTGTGTAAACTTGGAAATATCTACAAAGCTATCTGTATAAAAATGGAAATATCTATACGGCAATCTGTGCAAAGATGGAAATATCTACACCGCTATCTCTGTAAACATGGAAATATCTACACCGCTATCTGTATAAACAAGGAAATATCTACACCGCCATCTTCAGAAACATGGAAATAGTTACACCGCCATCTGTATAAACATGGAAATATCTACACCGCTACTTGTATAAATTTGGAAATGTCTATACTGCTATCTCTATAAACATGGAATTACCTACACCACTTTCACTATAAACATGGAAATATCTACACAGCTATCTGTGTAAACTTGGAAATATCTACACCGCTATCTGTATAGACAAGGAAATATCTACACTGCTATCTGTATACACATGGAAATATCTACACTGCCATCTGTATAAACATGGAAATAGACACACCGTTATGTTTTATAAACATGCAAATATCTACACCACCATCTGAATAAACATGGAAATATCTACATGGCTATCTGTATAAATATGGAAATATCTACACCACTACCTCTATAAACATGGAAATATCTACACAGCTATCTGTATAAACATGGATATATCTACAGCGCTATCTGTATAAACATGGAAATATCTGCACCGCCATCTGTATAAACATGGAAACATGTACACAGTCATCTGAATAAACATGGAAATAACTACAACGCTGTCCGTATAAACATGGAAATATATACACCGCTATCCGTATAAACATGGAAATATCTACACCGCTACCTGTATAAATATGGAAATATCCACACCGCTATCCCTATAAACATGGATATGTCTACAACGCTATCTGTATAAACATGGAAATATCTACATGGCTATCTCTATAAACATGGAAATATCAACACCGCTATCTGCATAAACACGGAAATATCTCCACCGCTATCTGCATAAACATGGAAATATCTGCACTGCTATCTTTATAAACATGGAAATATATACTCCACTATCTGTATAAACATGGATATAACTACACGGCCATCTGAATACACATGATAATAGCCACACCGCTAACTGTATAAACGTGGAAATATATACACCACCATCTGAATAAACATACAAATATCTACACCGCTATCTTTATAAATATGGAAATATCTTCACCGCTATCTCTGTAAAGATGGAAATATCTACACCGCTACCTCCATAAACTTCGAAATATCTACACCACCATCTCTAGAAACATAGAAATATCTCCACCGCTATCTGTATAAACATGGAAATATCTCCACCACTCTCTGAATAAACATGGAAATATCTACACCTCTCTCAGTATAAACATGGAAATATCTACAGCGCTATCTGTATAAACATGGAAATATCTACACTGCTATCTGTATAAACGTGCAAATATCTACAGCGCTATCTGTATAAACATGGAAATATCTCCACTGCTATCTGTATAAACATGGAAATATCTACATCGCAATCTCTATAAACATGGAAATACCTACAACGCTATCTGTGTAAACATGGAAATATCTACACAGCTGTCTGTGTAAACATGGAAATATGTACACCGCAATCTGTGTGAGGATGGAAATATCTACAACGCAATCTGTGCATATATGGAAATATCTATACCTCTATCTCTGTAAACATGGAAATATCTACACCAATATCTGTATAAACATGGAAATATCTACAGCGCTATCTGTATAAACATGGAAATATCTCCACTGCTATCTGTATAAACATGGAAATATCTACACCGCAATCTCTATAAACATGGAAATACCTACAACGCTATCTGTTTCAACATGGAAATATCTACACAGCTGTCTGTGTAAACATGGAAATATGTACACCGCAATCTGTGTGAGGATGGAAATACCTACAACGCAATCTGTGCATATATGGAAATATCTACACCTCTATCTCTGTAAACATGGAAATATCTACACCAATATCTGTATAAACATGGAAATATCTACACCGCTATCTGTATAAACATGGAAATATCCACATCAAAATCTGTATAAACATGGAAATATCTACACCACAATCTGAATAAACATGGAAATATCTACTCCGCTATCTGTATAAATATGGAAATACCTGCACCGCTATCTCTATAAACATGGAAATGTCTACACCGCTATCTGTATAAACATGAAAATATCTACACCACCATCTGAATAAACATACAAATATCTAAATCGCTATCTGTATAAATATAGAAATATCTACACCGATATCTCTGTAAACATGGAAATATCGACACCGCTACCTGTATAAACATGGACATATCTAAACCGCTATCTCTATAAACATGGAAATATCTACTCCGCTACCTGCATAAACTTGGAAATATCTACACCACCATCTCTAGAAACATGGAAATATCTCCACCGCTATCTGTATAAACATGGAAATATATCATCCACTTTCCATATAAACATGGAAATATCTGTACCGCTATCTGTAGAAACATGGAAATATCTACACCGCTATCTCTATAAACATGAAAATATCTACACCGCTATCTGTATAAACATGGAAATATCTACATCGCTATCTGTATAAACAGGGAAATATCTCCACCGCTCTCTGTATAAATATGGAAAGATCTACACCGCTATCTTTATAAACATGGAAATATCTACACCATTATCTGTATAAACATGGAAATATCTACACCGCTCTCTGAATAGACATGGAAATATCTACAACGCTATCTGTGTAAACATGGAAATATCTACACAGCAATTTGTGTAAACTTGGAAATATCTACTCAGCTATCTGTTTAAAAATGGAGATATCTACACGGCAATCTGTGCAAAGATGGAAATATCTACACCGCCATCTTTAGAAACATGGTAATATTTACACCGCCATCTGCATAAACATGGAAATAGCTACACCGCTACCTGTATAAATATGGAAATGTCTACACCGCTATCTCTATAAACATGGAAATACCAACACCACTTGCACTATAAACATGGAAATATCTACAGAGCTATCTGTGTAAACTTGGAAATATCTACACCGCTATCTGTGTCAGCATGGAAATATCTACAACGCTATCTGTGTAAACATGGTAATATTTACAACGCTATCTGTGTAAACAGGGAAATATCTACACCACTATCTGTATAAACATGGAAATATCTTCACTGCCATCTGTATAAAGATGGAAATATCTGCACTGCGAGCTGTATAAACATGAAAATATCTACACCGCTATATATATAAACATGGAAATACTAAAACCGCTATCTGTGTAAACATGGAATTATCTACACCTCTATCTGAATAAACATGGAAATATCTGCACTGCTATCTCTATAAAGATGGAAATACCTACACCACCATCTGTATAAACATGAAAATATCTACACCGCTATCTGTATAAACATGGAAAAACCAACACCGCTATCTGTGTAAACATGGAATTATCTACACCTCTATCTGAATAAACATGGAAATATCTGCACTGCTATCGCTATAAACATGGAAATACCTACACCACCATCCCTATAAACATGGAAATATTTACACCACACTCTGTATAAACATGGAAATATCTACACCGCTGCCTGTATAAACCTGGAAAAATCTACACCGCTATGTGTATATATATGGAAATATCTACACCGCTAACTCTGTAAACATGGAAATGTCTACACCGCTCTCTGTATAAACATGGAAATATCTACATCGCTATCGATATAAACATGAAAATATCTAAACCGACATTTGTATAAACATGGAAATACCTACACTGTCATATGTATAAACATGGAAATATCTACACCACCATCTGTATAAACATGCAAATATCTACACGGAAATCTGTATAAACATGGAAATATCTATAACGCTATCTGTATAAACATGGAAATATCTGCACCGCTATCTTTTTAAACATGGAAATATCTGCAACTCTACCTTTTTAAACATCGAAATATCTTCAAGGATATCTGTGTAAACATGGAAATATCTGCACCGGTATCTGTATAAAGATGGAAATATCTACACCACTATCTGAAAAACTTGGAAATATCTACACCGCTCTCTGTATAAACGTGGAAATATCTACACCGATATGTGTATAAACATGGAAATATGTACACCGCTATCTTTATAAATAAGGAAATATCTACATCGCCAACTGTATAAAAATGGAAATATCTACACCGCCATTTGTATAAACATGGAAATATCTACACCGCTATCTGTATAAATACGGAAATATCTACACCGCAATCTCTGTAAACATGGAAATATCTAAACCAATATCTTCATAAACATGGAAATATCTACACCGTTATCTCTATAAACGTGGAAATATCTACGCCACCATCTGTATAAACATGCAAATACCTACCCAGTCATCTGCATAAACATGGAAATATCTACACCACCATCTCTATAAACATGGAAATATCTGCACCACTATATCTATATACATGGAAATATCTTCACAGCCATCTGTATGAACATGGAAATATTTTCACTGCTGTCTCTATAAACATGGAAATATCTATACCGCTGTCTGTGTAAACAAGGAAATACCTACACCGCTATCTGTATAAACATAGAATTATCACCACCGCTATCTGTATAAACATGGAAATATCTCCATCGCTATCTCTATAAACATGGAAATACCTACACCTGTATCTGTATCAACATGGAAATACCTAAACCGCTACCTGTATAAACAATGAAATATCTACAACGCTATCTGTATAAACATGGAAATATCTACACAGCTATCTGTGTAAACTTGGAAATATGTACACCGCTATCTCTGTAAACATGGAAATATCTACAACGCTATCTGTGTAAACATGGAAATATTTACAACGCTATCTGTGTAAACATGGAAATATCTACACTGCTATCTGTGTAAAGATGGAAATATCTACAACGCTATCTGTGTAAACATGGAAATATCTACACCGCTATCTGTATAAACATGGAAATACCAACACCGTTATCTGTATAAACATTGAAATATCTACACCGCTACCTGTATAAAGATGGAAATATCTACAACGCTATCTGTGTAAACATGGAAATATCTACACAGCGATCTGTGTAAACTTTGAAATATCTACACAGCTATCTGTGCAAGATTGAAATATCTACACCGCTATCTCTGTAAACAGGGAAATATCTACACTGCTATCTGTATAAACATGGAAATACCTACAACGCTAACTGTATAAAGATGGAAATACCAACACCACTATCTATATAAACATGGAAATATCTACACCGCTATCTGTATAAATACGGAAATATCTTCACCACTATCTCTATAAACATGGAAATACCTACACCGCCATCTTTATACACATGGAAATATCTACACCGCTATCTCTATAAACACAGAAATATCTACACGGCCATCTCTATAAACATGGAAATATCTACACCGCCATCTGCATGAACATGGAAATATCTACACCGCTATCTGTATAAACATGGAAATATCTACATTGATATCGGTATAAACGTGGAAATATCTCCACCGCTATCTGTATAAACATGGACATATCTACACAGCTATCTGTATGAAGTTGGAAATATCTACAACACTATCTATATAAACTTGGAAATATCTACACTGTTATCACTTTAAAAATGGAAATAACTACACCAACATCTGTATAAACATGAAAACATCTACACAGTCATCTGTATAAACATGGAAATATCTACACCACAATATCTATAAACATGGAAATATCTAAATTGCCATCTGTATACACATGGAAATATCTACAAAGCAATCTGTAGAAACGTGGAAGTATCTATACCGCTATCTCTATAAACATGGAAATACCTACACCGCCATCCCTATAAACATGGAAATATCTACAACACAATCTCTATAAACATGGAAACATCTACACCGCTATCTGTATAAACATGGAAATACCTACAAATCTATCTGTGAAAACATGGAAATATCTACACAGCTATCTGTGTAAACTTGGAAATATCTACATAGCTATCTGTGTAAAGATGGAAACATCTACACCACAATCTGCGGAAAGATGCAAATATCTACACCGCTATCTCTGTAAACATGGAAATATCTGCACCACTATCTGCATAAACATGGAAATGTCTACACTGCCATCTGTATAAAGATGGAAATATCTACACCGCGAGCTGTGTAAACTTGGAAATATCTACACCGCTCTCTGTAAAAACATGGAAATACCAACACCGCTATCTGTATAAACATGGAAATACCTACAATGCTATCTGTTTAATCATGGAAATACCTACACAGCTATCTGTGTAAACTTGGAAATTTCTACACAGCTATCTGTGTAAAGATGGAAATATCCACACCGCAATCTGTGCAAAGATGGAAATATCTACACTGCTATCTCTATAAACATGTAAATATCTACACCGCTATCTGTGAAACGTGGAAATATCTACACCACTATCTGTATAAACATGGAAATATCAACACTGCCATCTGTATAAACATGGAAATATCTCCACAGCTGTCTCCTTAAACATGGAAATATCTGCACTGCTATCTGTATAAACATGGAAATATCTGCACTTCCATCTGTATAAACATGGAAATATCTACACTGCCATCTGTATACACATGGAAATATCTACACCGCTGTCTTTATAAACATGGAAATATCTACACTGCTATCTGTATAAACATGGACATATCTACAAAAATATCTGTGTAAACATGGAAATATCTACACAGCTGTCTGTGTAGACATGGAAATATGTACAACGCTATCTGTGTAAAGATGAAAATATGTTCACCCCAATCTGTGCAAATATCAAAATATCTACACCGCTATCTCTGTAAACATGGAAATATCTGCAACACTATCTGCATAAAGATGGAAATATCTACACCGCAATCTGTATAAAAATGGAAATACCTACACCACGAGCTGTATAAACTTGGAAATATCTACACCGGTCTCTGTAAAAACATGGAAATACCAACACCGCTATCTGTATAAATATGGAAATATCTACAATGCTATCTGTGTAAACGTGGAAATACCTACACAGCTATCTGTGTAAACTTGGAAATACCTACACAGCTATCTGTGTAATGATGGAAATATCCACACCGCAATCTTTGCAAAGATGGAAATATCTACACCGCTATCTCTGTAACCATGGAAATATCTGCACCGCTATCTGCATAAACATGTAAATATCTACACCGCTATCTGTAAAACGTGGAAATATCTACACCGCTATCTGTATAAACGTGGAAATATCTACAACAATATCTGTGTAAACATGGAAATATCTACACAGCTATTTGTGTAGACATGGAAATATGTACAACGCTATCTGTGTAAAGATGAAAATATGTACACCCCAATCTGTGCAAATATCAAAATATCTACACCGCTATCTCTGTAAACATGGAAATATCTACCCCGTTATCTGTATAAACATGGAAATATCTACACCGCTATCTGTACAAACATGGAAATATGTACACCACGATCTGTATAAACATGGAATTGTCTACACCGCTATCTGTATAAACATGGAAATATCTACACCACTATCTGCATAAACATGGAAATATCTACACCGCTATCTCTATAAATATTGAAATACCTAAAACGCTATCTGTATAAACATGGAAATATCTACAACAATATCTGTGTAAACATGGAAATGTCTACATCGCAATCTGTATAAACATGGAAATATCTACACCGCTTTCTTTATAAACATGGAAATATCTACACCGCTATCTGTAAAAACATGGGAATATCTACAACAATATCTGTGTAAACATGGAAATATCTACACAGCTATCTGTGTAAACATGGAAATATGGACACCACTATCTGTGTAAAGATGAAAATATGTACACCGCAATCTGTGCAAATATCAAAATATATACTACGCTATCTCTGTAAACATGGAAATATCTACCCCGTTATCTGTATAAACTTGGAAATATCTACACCGCTATCTGTATAAACATAGAAATATCTACAACACTATCTGTAAACCTGGAAATATCTACGTCACTATCTGTATAAACATGGAAATATCTCCAGCGCTATCTCTATAAACATGGAAATATCTACACCGTTATCTTTGTAAACATGGAAATATCTACACCGCTACCTGTATAAACATGGAAATATCTACAACACTATCTGTGTAAACATGGGAATACCTTCACAGCTATCTGTGTAAACATGGAAATATGTACACCGCTATCTGTGTAAAGATGGAAATATCTACCCCGCTGTAAGCGCAATTATGGAAATATCTACACAGCTATCTCTGTAAACATGCAAATATCTACACCGCTATCTGTATAAACACGGAAATATCTGCACTGCTATTTGCATAAACCTGGAAATATCTACATGGCTATCTACATAAACATGGAAATATCTACACTACCATCTGTATGAACATGGAAACACCTACACAGTCATCTTTATAAACATGGAAAAATCTACACCACTATCAGTATAAACCTGGAAATATCTACACTGCCATCTGTATAAACATGGACATATCTACACAGCCATCTGTATAAACATGGAAATATCTACAAAGCCATCTCTACAAACATGGAAATATTTACATTGCTATCTGTATAAACATGGAAATAGCCACACCGCTATCCGCATAAACATGGAAATATATACACCGCCATCTGTAAAAACATGGAAATATCTACACAGTCATCTGTATAAACATGGAAATATCTACACCTCCATGTGTATAAACATGGAAATATCTACACTGCCATCTGTATACACGTGGAAATATCTACACAGCCATCTGTATAAACACGGAAATATCTACACCGCTATCTCCATAAACATGGAAATAACTACACCGCAATCTGTATAAACATGGAAATATCTACACCACTATCTGTATAAACATGGAAGTATCTACACCACTATCGGTAAAAATATGGAAATATCTACACCGCTATCTCCATAAACATGGAAATATCTACACCGCTAGCTGTATAAACGTGGAAATATCTACTTGGATATCTCTAGAAACATGGAAACATCTACACCGCCATTTGTACAAACATGGAAGTACCTACACAGTCGATTGCATAAACATGGAAATATCTACACCAATATCCGTATAAACATGGAAATATCTACACCGCTATCTGTATAAACTTGGAAATATCTACACCGCTATCTGTGTAAACATGGAAATACCTACACCGCTATCTGTATAAACACGGAAATATCTTCACCGCTATCTCTATAAACATGGAAATATCTACACTGCCATCTCTATAAGCATAGAAACATCTACAGTGCCATCTGTAGAAAGACGGAAATATCTACACCGAGATCGGCATATACATGGAAATATATACACCTCTACCTGTATAAACATGGAAATACCTACACAGCTATCAGTATAAATATGGAAATACTTACACTGCTATCTCTATGAACATGGAAATGTCTACACCGCTATCTATATAAACATGGAAACATCTACATGCGTATCTCTATAAACATGGAAATGTCTACACCGCTATCTGTATAAAAATGGAAATACATACTTGGATATCTCTACAAACATGGAAATATCTACACCGCCACCTTTATGAACATGGGAATACTTACACAGTCATCTATATAAACATGGAAATATCAACACCGCTATCTGAATAAACATGGAAATATCTACACCGCTATCTGTATAAACATGGAAATATATACAATGCTATCTGTGTAAACATGGAAATATCTACACAGCTATCTGTGTAAACTTGGAAATATCTACACACCTATCTGTGTAAAAATGGAAATATCTACACAGCAATTTGTGCAAAGATGGAAATATCTACACCGCTATCTCTATAAACATGGAAATATCTACACCGCTATCTGTATAAACATGGAACTGTCTATACCGCAGTCTCTATAAATATGGAAATATCTCCACCGCTATCTGTATAAACATGAAAATATCTACACCGCTATCTGTATAATCATGGACATATCTACACCGCAATCTGTATAAACATGGAAATATCTACGACGCTATGTGTGTAAACATGGAAATATCTACACAGCTATCTGTGTAAACTTGGAAATATCTACACAGATATCTGCGTACACATGGAAATACCTTCACTGCAATCTGTGCAAAGATGGAAATATTTACACCGCTATCTCTGTAAACATGGAAATATCTACAGCGCTACCTGTATAAACATGGAAATAACTACACCACTGTCTGTATAAACAAGGAAATTTCTACACCGCCATCTGTAGAAACATGGAAATATCTACACCGCAATCTGTATAAACATGGAAATACCTACACCGCCATCTGTATAAATATGGAAATACCTACACTGCTATCTCTATAAACATGTTAATACCTACAATGCTTTCTCTATAAACATGAAAATATCTACACTGCTATCTCTATATACATGGAAATATCTACACCTCCATCTGTATAAACATGAAAATATCTACACCGCCATCTTCAGAAACATGGATGTATCTAAACCGCTATCAGTATAAACATGGAAATATCTACACCACTATCTGTATAAACATGGAAATACCTTCACTGCCATCTGTATAAACATGGAAATATCTACACCGCCATCTGTATAAAGATGGAAATATCTACACCGCAATCTGTATAAATATGGAAATAACTACCCCGCTATCTCTATAGACAAGGAAATATCTACACCGCTATCTGTATAAACATGAAAATATCTACACTGCCATCTGTATAAAGATGGAAATATCTACGCCGCGAGCTGTATAAACATAGAAATATCTACACCGCTATCTGTATAAACATGGAAATACCGAAACCGCTATCTGTATAAATATGGAAATATCTACACCGCTATCTCTATAAACATGAAAATACACCACCATCTCTATAAACATGGAAATATTTACACCGCTATCTCTATAAACTTAGAAATAACTAGACCGCCATCTCTATAAACATGGAAATATCTTCACCGCTATCTGCATAAACATGGAATTACCTACACAGACATCTGTAGAAACATGGAAATATCTACACCGCCATCTCTATAAACATGAAAATATCTACACCGTCATCTTCAGAAACATGGATGTATCTTCACCGCCATATGTATAAACATGGAAATATCTACACGACTATCTGTATAAACATGGAAATATCTTCACTGCCATCTGTATAAACATGGAAATATCTACACCGCCATCTGTATAAAGATGGAAATATCTACACCGCAATCTGTATAAATATGGAAATACCTACTCCGCTATCTCTATAGACATGGAAATATCTACACCGCTATCTGTATAAACATGGAAATATCTACACTGCCATCTGTATAAAGATGGAAATACCTACACCGTGAGCTGTATAAACATGGAAATATCTACACCGCTATCTGTATAAACATGGAAATACCAACACCGTTATCTGTATAAACATGGAAATATCTACAGCGCTATCTCTATAAACATGAAAATAATTACACCACCATCTCTATAAACATGGAGATATTTACACCGCTATCTCTATAAACATAGAAATAACTACACCACCATCTCTGTAAACATGGAAATATCTACACCGCCATCTGCATGAACATGGAAATATCTACACAGACATCTGTATAAACAAGGAAATATCTACACTGCCATCTGTATAAATTTGGAAATATCTACACTGACATCTGTAGAAAGATGGATATGTCTACAATGCGATCTGTATAAACATGGGAATTTCTACACCGCTACTTGTATAAACATGGAAATATCTACACCGCTATCTGTATCAACATGAAAATAACTACACCGCAATCTGTATAAACATGGAAATACCTACAGCGCTATCTGTATAAATATGGAAATATCTACACCGCTATCTCTATAAACATGGAAATAACTACACCGCTTTCTCTATAAACATGAAAATACCTACACAGCTATCTCTATATACATGGAAATATCTACACCTCAATCTCTATAAACATGAAAATATCTACACCGCCATCTTCAGAAACATGGATGTATCTACACCGCTATCTATATAAACATGGAAATATCTACACCACGATCTGTATAAACATGGAAATATCTTCACTGCCATCTGTATAAACATGGAAATATATACACCGCCATCTGTATAAAGATGGAAATATCTACACCACAATCTGTATAAATATGGAAATAACTACACCGCTATCTCTATAGACATGGAAATATCTACACCGCTATCTGTATAAACATGGAAATATCTACACTGCCATGTGTATAAAGATGGAAATATCTACACCGCGAGCTGTATAAACATGGAAATATCTACACCGCTATCTGTATAAACATGGAAATACCAACAGCGCTATCTGTATAAACATGTAAATATCTACACCGCTATCTCTATAAACATGAAAATACTTACACCAGCATCTCTATAAACATAGAAATATTTACACCGCTATCTCAATAAACTTAAAAATTACTAGACCGCCATCTCTATAAACATGGAAATAACTACACCGCTATCTGCATAAACCTGGAAATATCTACACAGACGTCTGTATAAACATGGAAATATATAAACCGCCATCTCTATAAACATGAAAATACCTACACCGCCATCTTCAGAAACATGGATGTATCTACACCGCCATCTGTATAAACATGGAAATATCTACACCACTATCTGTATAAACATGGAAATATCTTCACTGCCATCTGTATAAACATGGAAATATCTACACCGCCATCTGTATAAAGATGGAAATATCTACACCGCAATCTGTATAAATATGGAAATACCTACACCACTATCTCGATAGACATGGAAATATCTACACCGCTATCAGTATAAACATGGAAATATCTACCCTGCCATCTGTATAAAGATGGAAATATCTACACCGCGAGCTGTATAAACATGGAAATAACTACACCGCTATCTGTATAAACATGGAAATACCAACACCGTTATCTGTATAAACATGGAAATATCTAAAACGCTATCTCTATAAACATGAAAATACTTACAACACCATCTCTATAAACATGAAGATATTTACACCGCTATCGCTATAAACATAGAAATAACTACACAGCCATCTCTATAAACATGGAAATATCTACACCGCCATCTGAATCAGCATGGAAATATCTACACAGATATCTGTATAAACATGGAAATATCTACACGGCCATCTGTATAAACTTGGAAATATCTACACTGACATCTGTAGAATGATGGAAATGTCTACAAAGCGATCTGTATAAACATGGGAATTTCTACACCGCTACCTGTATAAACATGGAAATATCTACAGTGCTATCTGTATCAACATGGAAATAACTACACCGCAATCTGTATAAACATGGAAGTATCTACAATGCTATCTCTGTAAACATGGAAATATCTACTCACATGTCTGTGTAAACTTGGAAATATCTACACCGCTATCTGTGTAAATTTGGCAATACCTACACTGCAATCTGTGCAACTATGGAAATACCTACACGGCTATCTCTGTAAACATGGAAATATCTGCACCGATATCTGTATAAACATGGAAATATCTACACTGCCATCTGTATAAACATGGAAATACCTACACCGCTTTCTGTATAAACATGAAAATAGCTACACTGCTATCTCTATATACATGGAAATATCTACACAGACATCTGTATAAACATGGAAATATCTACACCGCCATCTCTATAAACATGAAAATACCTACAACGCCATCTTCAGCAACATGGATGTATCTACACCGCCATCTGTATAAACATGGAAATATCTACACCACTATCTGTATAAACATGGAAATATCTTCACTGCCATCTGTATAAACAGGGAAATATCTACACCGCAATCTGTATAAAGATGGAAATATCTACACCACAATCTGTATGAATAAGGAAACAATGCTATCTGTATAAACATGTAAATATATACAATGCTATCTGTGTAAACATGGAAATATCTACACAGCTATCTGTGTAAACTTGGAAATATCTACCCAGCTATCTGTGTAAAAATGGAAATATCTACACAGCAATCTGTGCAAAGATGGAAATATCTACACCGCTATCTCTATAAACATGGAAATATCTACACCGCTATCTGTATAAATATGGAAATGTCTATACCGCAGTCTCTATAAACATGGAAATATCTCCACCGCTATCTGTATAAACATGAAAAAATCTACACCGCTATCTGTATAAACATTTAAATATCTACCACGCTATGTGTGTAAACATGGAAATATCTACACAGCTATCTGTGTAAACTTGGAAATATCTACACAGCTATCTGCGTAAACATGGAAATACCTACACTGCAATCTGTGCAATGATGGAAATATTTACACCGCTATCTCTGTAAACATGGAAATATCTACACCGGTACCTGTATAAACATGGAAATATCTACACCACTGTCTGTGTAAACAAGGAAATATCTACACTGCCATCTGTATAAACATGGAAATACCTACACGGCTATCTGTATAAATATGGAAATATCTACACCGCTATCTCTATAAACATGTTAATACCTACTACGCTTTCTCTATAAACATGAAAATAACTACATTGCTATCTCTATATACATGGAAATATCTACACCTCCATCTCTATAAACATGAAAATATCTACACCGCCATCTTCAGAAACATGGATGTATCTACACCGCCATCTGTATAAAGATGGAAATATCTACATAGCGAGCTGTATAAACTTTGAAATATCTACACCGCTATCTGTATAAACATGGAAATACCAACACCGCTATCTGTATATATATGGAAATATCTACACCGCTATCTCTATAAACATGAAAATACTTACACCACCATCTCTATAAACATGGAAATATTTACACCGCAATCTCTATAAACTTAGAAATAACTAGACCGCCATCTCTATAAACATGGAAATATCTACACCTCTATCTGCATAAACATGGAATTATCTACACAGACATCTGTATAAACATGGAAATATCAACACTGCCATCTCTATAAACATGAAAATATCTACAACGCCGTCTTCAGAAACATGGATGTATCTACACCTCCATCTGTATAAACATGGAAATATCTACACCACTATCTGTATAAACATGGAAATATCTTCACTGCCATCTGTAAAAACATGGAAATATCTACAACGCCATCTGTATAAATATGGAAATATCTACACCGCAATCTGTATAAATATGGAAATACCTACACCGCTATATCTATAGACATGGAAATATCTACACCGCTATCTGTATAAACATTGAAATATCTACACTGCCATCTGTATAAAGATGGAAATATCTACACCGCGAGCTGTATAAACATGGAAATATCTACACCGCTATCTGTATAAACATGGAAATACCAACACCGTTATCTGTATACACATGAAAATATCTACAGCGCTATCTCTATAAACATGAAAATACTTACACCACCATGTCTATAAACATGGAGATATTTACACCGCTATCTCTATAAACATAGAAATAACTACACCGCCATCTCTGTAAACATGGAAATATCTACACCGCCATCTGCATAAACATGTAAATATCTACACAGACATCTGTATAAACATGGAAATATCTACAATGCCATCTGTATAAACTTGGAAATATCTACACTGACATCTGTAGAAAGATGGATATGTCTACAAAGCGATCTGTATAAACATGGGAATTTCTACACCGCTACTTGTATAAACATGGAAATATCTACACCGCTATCTGTATCAACATGGAAATAACTACACCGCAATCTGTATAAACATGGAAATATCTACAAGGCTATCTCCGTAAACATGGAAATATCTACACAGCTATCTGTGTAAACTTGGAAATATCTACACCGCTCTCTGTGAAAGTTTGGCAATACCTACACCGCAATCTGTGCAAAGATGGAAATGCCTACACCGCTATCTCTATAAACATGGAAATATCTACACCGATATCTGTATAAACATGGAAATATCTACACTGCCATCTGTATAAACATCGAAATACCTACACCGCATTCTCTATAAACATGAAAATATCTACACTGCTATCTCTATATACATGGAAATATCTACACCTCCATCTCTATAAACATGAAAATATCTACACCGCCATATTCAGAAACATGGATGTATCTACACCGCCATCTGTATAAACATGGAAATAACTACACCACTATCTGTATAAATATGGAAATATCTTCACTGCCATCTGTATAAACATGGAAATATCTACACCGCCATCTGTATAAACATGGAAATATCTACACCGCCATCTGCATAAACGTGGAAATATCTACACAGACATCTGTATAAAGATGGAAATATCTACACTGCCATCTATATAAACTTGGAAATATCTACACTGACATCTGTAGAAAAATGGAAATGTCTACAAAGCGATCTGAATAAACATGGGAATTTGTACACCACTAGCTGTATAAACATGGAAATATCTACACCGCTATCTCTATCAACATGGAAATAACTACACCGCAATCTGTATAAACATGGAAATATCTACAATGGTATCTCTGTAAACATGGAAATATCTACACAGCTATCTGTGTAAACTTGGAAATATCTACACCGCCATCTGTGTAAATTTGGCAATACTTACACCGCAATCTGTGCAAAGATGGAAATATCTACACCGCTATCTCTGTAAACATGGAAATATCTACACCGCTATCTGTATAAACATGGAAATATCTACACTGCCATCTGTATAAACATGGAAATATCTACAGCGCCATCTGTATAAACATGGAAATATCTACACTGCCATCGGTACACACATGGAAATATCTACACAGCCATCTGTATAAACATGGAAATATCTACACCGCTATCTCTATAAACATGGAAATGTCTACATCGCCATCTGTATAAACAGGGAAATATCTCCACCACTATCTGTATAAACATGGAAATATCTACACTGCCGTCTGTATAAAGATGGAAATATCTGCATCCCGAGCTGTATAAACATGGAAATATCTACAAGTCTCTCTGTATAAACATGGAAATAAATACACCGCTATCTGTATAAACATGGAAATATCTATACCGCCCTCTGAATAAACATGGAAATATCTACACCGCCATCTCTATAAACATGAAAATATCTACACCGCCATCTCCATAAACATGGAACTATCTACACCACTATCTGTATAAACATGGAAATATCTACACTGCCGTCTGTATAAAGATGGAAATATCTGCATCCCGAACTGTATAAACATGGAAATATCTACAAGTCTCTCTGTATAAACATGGAAATAAATACACCGCTATCTGTATAAACATGGAAATATCTATACCGCCCTCTGAATAAACATGGAAATATCTACACTGCTATCTCTATCAATATGGAAATATATACACAGCTATCTCTATAAACATGGAAATTTCTATGCCGCCATCTGTATAGACATGGAAATATCTACACAGTCATCTGTGTAAACATGGAAATATCTGCACCACCATCTCTATAAACATGGAAATACCTAGACTGCCATCTGTTTAAACATGGAAATATATACAGAGCCATCTGCATAAACAAGGAAATAACTACACCGCTATCTCTATACAGATGGAAATAATTACACAGCTATCTCTATAAACATGGAAATATCAACACCGCCATCTCTATAAACCTGGAAATATCTATACTGACATATTTATAAACATGAAAATATCTACACCGCCATCTCCATAAACATGGAACTATCTACACCACCATCTGTGCAAAAATGGAAATATATAAACCGCTATCTGTATAAACATGGACATATCTACACTGCCATCTGTATAAAGATGGAAATATCTACACTGCGAGCAGTATAAACATGGAAATATCTACACCGCTATCTGTATAAACATGGAAATGCCAACACTGCTATCTGTATCAACATGGAAATATCTAAACCACTATCTGTATAAACATGGAAATATCTACACCACTATCTCTATAAACATGGAAATATCTGCACTGCCATCTCTATAAACATGGAATTATCTACACCATTATCTCTATAAACATAGAAATACCTACGCCGCCATCTGTATAAACATGGAAATATGTACACCACTATCTCTATAAACATATAAATACCTACACCGCCATCTCTATAAACATGGAAATATCTAAACCGCCATCTGTATAAACATGGAAATGCCTACACCGCGATCTGTATAAACTTGGAAATATGTACACCGCTACTTGTATAAACATGGAAATATCTACACCGCTATCTATATAAACATGGAAACAACTACACCACGATCTGTATAAAAATGGAAATATCTACATTGCTATCTTTATAAACATGGAAATATCTACACCGCTAACTGTATAAACTTGGAAATAACTACACCGAGATCTGTATAAATATGGAAATGTCTACACCGCTATCTCTATAAACACGGAAATGTCTATACCGGTATCTGTTTAAACATGGAAATATCTACAAGGCTAACTCTATAAATATGGAAATACCTAAACCGCCTTCTGTAAAAACATGGAAAAAACAACACAGTCATCTGTATAAACATGGAAATATCTACAGCGCCATCTGTGAAAACATGGAAATATCTACAACGCCATCTGTAGAAACATGCTAATATCTCCACCGCTATCAGAATAAACATGGAATTATCTCCACTGCTATCTGTATAATCATGGAAAATCTGCACCACGATCTGTATAAACATGGAAATATCTCCACCGCTTTCTGTATAAACATAGAAACATCTACACAGCTATCTTCTTAAACATGGAAATATCTACACCGCTATCTGTATAAACATGCAAATATCTACAACGCTATCTGTGTAAACATGGAAATATCTACACCGCTATCTGTGTAAACATTGAAATATCTACACTGCTATCTGTGTAAAGATGGAAATATCTACACTGCAATCTGTGCAAAGGTGGAAATACCTACACCGCTATCTTTGTAAAGTAGGAAATATCTACACCGCAATCTCTGCAAAGATGGAAATATCTACACCGCTCTCTGTGTAAACATGGTAATATCTACACCACTCTCTGTATAAACATGGAAATATCTACACTGCTATCTGTATAAACATGGAAATATCTACACCGCCAACTGTAAAAACGTGGAAATATCTACACCACCATCTAAATAAACATGGAAATATCTACACCGCTAACACTATAAACATGGATATATCTACACCGGTATCTCTATAAGCATGGAAATATCTACACCGCTATCTGTATAAACAAGGAAATAACTCCACCGCTATTTGTATAAACATTGAAACATCTACACAGCTATATCTATAAACATGGAATTATTTACACCGCTATCTGTTTAAACATGGAAATGTCTACAACGCTATCTGTGTAAACATGGGAATATCTACACCGTTATCTGTGTAAACATGGAAATATCTGCACCACAATCTGTGCAAAGATGGAAATATATACAACGCTATCTCTAGAAACATGGAAATATCTGCACCGCTATCTGTATAAACATGGAAATATCTACACCACTATCTCTATAATCATGGAAATATCTAAACCGCGATCTGTGGAAACATGGACATATCTGCACAGTCATCTGTATATACATGGAAATATCTACAACACCATCTCTATAGACATGGAAGTATCTACAAAACCATCTCTATAATCATGGAAATATCTACAACACCATCTGTAGAAACATGGAAATAACTACACTGCCATCTGTATAAAGATGGAAATATCTACACCGCGAGCTGTATAAACATGGAAATATCTACAAAGCTATGTGTATAAATATGGAAACACCAACACCACTATCTGTATAATCATGGAAATATCTACAGCGCTGACTGTAAACATGGAAATATCTACCCCACTATCTCTATAAACATGGAAATACCTACACCGCCATCTCTATAAACATGGAAATATCTACACCACTATCTCTATAAACACAGAGATATCTACAACGCAATCTCAGTAATCATGGAAATATCTACACCGCCATCTGCATAAGCTTGGAAATATCTACACCGCGATCTGTGTAAAGATGGAAATATCTACACCGCCATCTGTATAAACGTAGAAATATCTACACTGCCATCTGTAGAAAAATGGAAATATCTACACCTTGATGTGTATAAAAATGGAGATATCTACACCTCTTCCTGTATGAACATGGAGTTATCTACACCGCTATGTGAATAAATATGGAAATATCCACACCGCTATCTCTATAAACATGGAAATGTCTACAACGCTATCTGTGTAAACATGGAAATATCTACACAGCTATCTGTGTAAACTTGGAAATATATACATATCTATCTGTGTAAAGATGGAAATATCTATACTACAATCTGTGGAAGGTTGCAAATATCTACACCGCTATCTCTGTAAACATGGAAATATCTGCACCACTATCTGCATAAAGATGGAAATATCTACACCGCAATCTGTATAAAGATGGAAATACCTACACCGCGAGCTGTATAAACTTGGAAATATCTACACCGCTCTCTGTAAAAACATGGAAATACCAACACCGCTATCTGTATCAACATGGAAATATCTACAATGCTATCTGTGTAAACATGGAAATACCTACACAGCTATCTGTGTAAACTTGGAAATATCTACACAGCTATCTGTGTAAAGATGGAAATATCCACACCGCAATCTGTGCAAAGATGGAAATATCTACACCGCTATCTGCATAAACATGTAAATATCTACACCGCTATCTGTAAAACGTGGAAATATCTACACCGCTATCTATTTAAACGTGGAAATATCTACAACAATATCTGTGTAAACATGGAAATATCTACAAAGCTATTTGGGTAGACATGGAAATATATACAACGCTATCTGTGTAAAGATGAAAATATGTACACCGCAATCTGTGCAAAGATGGAAATATCTACACCGCTATCTCTGTAAACATGGAAATATCTACCCCGTTATCTGCATAAACATGGAAATATCTACACCGCTATCTCTATAAACATGGAAATATTTATACCACGATCTGTATAAACATGGAATGGTCTACACCGCTTTCTGTATAAACAATGAAATACCTACACCACTATCTGCATAAACATGGAAATATCTACACCGCTATCTCTATAAATATTGAAATACCTACAACGCTATCTGTATAAACATGGAAATATCTACAACAATATCTATGTAAACATGGAAATATCTACACCGCTATCTGTATAAACGTGGAAATATCTACACCGCTTTCTTTATAAACATGGAAATATCTACACCGCTATCTTTAAAAACATGGGAATATCTACAACAATATCTGTGTAAACATGGAAATATCTACACAGCTATCTGTGTAAACATGGAAATATGTACACCACTATCTGTGTAAAGATGAAAATATGTACACCGCAATCTGTGCAAATATCAAAATATATACCACGCTATCTCTCTAAACATGGAAAAATCTACCCCGTTATCTGTATAAACATGGAAATATCTACACCGCTATCTGTATAAACATGGAAATATCTACAACGCTATCTGTATAAACATGGTATTATCTCCACCGCTATCTGTATAAACATGGAAATATCTACACCGCTATCTGTATAAACTTGGAAATATCTACGTCGCTATCAGTATAAACATGGAAATAACTCCAGCGCTATCTCTATAAACATGGAAATATCTACACCGTTATCTTTGTAAACATGGAAATATCTACACCGCTACCTGTATAAACATGGAAATATCTACAACACTATCTGTGTAAACATGGGAATACCTTCACAGCTATCTGTGTAAACATGGAAATATGTACACCGCTATCTGTGTAAAGATGGAAATATCTACCCGGCAATATGCGCAATTATGGAAATATCTACACAGCTATCTCTGTAAACATGCAAATATCTACACCGCTATCTGTGTAAACACGGAAATATCTGCACTGCTATCTGCATAAACATGGAAATATCTACATGGCTATGTCCATAAACATGGAAATATCGACCCCGCCATCTGTATAAACATGGAAATACCTACACAGTCATCTTTATAAACATGGAAATATCTACACAACTATCTGTATAAACCTGGAAATATCTACACTGCCATTTGTATAAACATGGAAATATCTACACAGCCATCTGTATAAGCATGGAAATATCCACACAGCCATCTCTATAAACATGGAAATATTTACATTGCTATCTGTATAAACATGGAAATAGCCACACCGCTATCTGCATAAACATGGAAATATATACACCGCCATCTGTAAAAACATGGAAATATCTACACAGTCATCTGTATAAACATGGAAATATCTACACCTCCATGTGTATAAACATGGAAATATCTACACGGCCATCTGTATACACATGGAAATATCTACACAGCCATCTGTATAAACACGGAAATATCTACAACGCTATCTCCATAAACATGGAAATACCTACACCGCAATCTGTATAAACGTGGAAATATCTACACAACTATCTGTATAAACATGGAAGTATCTACACCGCTATCGGTAAAAATATGGAAATATCTACACCGCTATCTCCAGAAACATGGAAATATCTACACTGCTAGCTGTATAAACGTGGAAATATCTACTTGGCTATCTCTAGAAACATGGAAATATCTACACTGCCATCTGTACAAACATGGAAATAACTACACATTCGATTGCATAAACATGGAAATATCTACACCACTATCCGTATAAACATGGAAATATTTACACCGCTATCTGTATAAACATGGAAATATCTACACCGCTATCTGTATACACATGGAAATACCTACACCGCCTTCTGTATAAACATGGAAATATCTACACTGCTATCACTATAAACATAGAAATATCTAAAACGCCATCTCTATAAACATGGAAATATCTACACCACCATCAGCAAAAACATGGAAATAAATACACCACCGTCACTATAAACATGGAAATATCTACACCGCCATCTCTGTAAACATAGAAACATCTACAGTGCCATCTGTAGAAAGATGGAAATATCTACACCGAGATCTGCATAAACAATGAAATATATACACCTCTACTTGTATAAAAATGGAAATACCTACACAGCTATTGTATAAATATGGAAATATTTACACAGCTATCTCTATAAACATGGAAATGTCTACAGCGCTATCTGTATAAACATGGAAATACATACATGGCTATATCTATAAACATGGAAATATCTACACCGCCACCTTTATGAACATGGGAACACCTACACAGTCATCTGTATAAACATGAAAATATCTACACCGTTATCTGTATAAACATGGAAAAATCAACACCGCTATCTGTATAAACATGGAAATATCTACACCACTATCTGTATAAAAATGGAAATATCTACATCGCTATCTGTAAACATGGAAATATCCCCAGCGCTATCTCTATAAACATGGAAATATCTACATCGTTATCATTGTAAACATGGAAATATCTACACCGCTACCTGTATAAACACGGAAATACGTACAACACTATCTGTGTAAACATGGGAATATCTTCAAAGCTATCTGTGTAACTATGGAAATATTTACACCGCTATGTGTGTAAAGATGGAAATATCTACACTGCAATATGCGCAAATATGGAAATATCTACACCGCTATATCTGTAAACATGGAAAAATCTACACCGCTATCTCTGTAAACATGGAAATATCTACACTGCTATCTGTATAAAAATGGAAATATCTGCACTGCTATCTGTATAAACGTGGAAATATCTGCAAGGCTATCTCTATAAACATGGAAATATCTACACCGCCATCTGTATACACATGGAAATACCTACACAGTCATGTGTATAAACATGGAAAAATCTACACCATTATCTGTATAAACATGGAAATATCTACAATGCCATCTGTATAAACATGGAAATATCTACAGAGCCATCTGTATAAACATGTAAATGTCTAAACAGCCATCTCCATAAACATTTAAATATCTACAGAGCTATCTGTATAAACATGGAAATAGCCACACCGCTATCTGTATAAACATGGAAATATCTACACCGCCGTCTGTAAAAACATGGAAATATCTACACAATCATCTGTAAAAACTTGGAATTATCTACATCTCCATGTGTATAAACATGGAAATATCTACACCGTCATCTGTATACACATGGAAATATCCACAGAGCCATCTGTATAAACATGGAAATATCTACACCGCTATCTCCATAAACATGGAAATACCCACACCACAATCTGTATAAACATGGAAACATCTACACCGCAATCTGTATAAACATGGAAGTTTCTACACTGCTATCTTTAAAAATATGGAAATATCTACACTGCTATCTCTATAAACATGGAAATATCTACACCGCTAGCTGTATAAACGTTGAAATAACTACTTGGCTATCTCTAGAAACATGGAAATATCTACACCGCCATCTGTATAAACATGGAAATATCTACACCGTCGATTGCATAAACATGGAAATATCTACACCAGTATCTGTATAAACATGGAAATATCTACACCGCTATCTTTACAAACATGGAAATATCTTCACCGCTATCTGTATAAACATGGGAATGCCTACAACAATATCAGTGTAAACATGGAAATATCTACACAGCTATCTGTGTAAACAAGGAAATATGTACACCACTATCTGTGTAAAGATGAAAATATGTACACCACAATCTGTACAAATATCAAAATATCAACTACGCTATCTCTGTAAACATGGAAGTATCTACCCCGTTATCTGTATAAACATGGAAATATCTACACCGCTATCTGTATAAACATGGAAATATCTACACCGCTATCTCTATAAATATTGCAATATCTACAACGCTATCTCTATAAACATGGAAATGCCTACACAGCTATCTGTATAAACATGGAAATATCCACAGGGCTATCTCTATAAATATGGAAATATCTACACCGCCATCTGTATAAACATGGAAATAACTACACAGTCATCTGTATAAACATGGAAACATCTACACCACTATCTGTATAAACATGGAAATATCTACACTGCCATCTGTATAAACATGGAAATATCTCCAACGATATCTGTATAAACACAGAAATATCTCCAACGCTATCTGTATAAACTCAGAAATACCTGCACTGCTATCTGTATAAACATGGAATTATCTACATGGCTATCTCCATAAACATGGAAATATCTACACCGCCATCTGTATAAACATGGAAATACCTACACAGTCATCTTTATAAACATGGAAATATCTACACCACTATCTTTATAAACATGGAAATACCAACACTGCCATCTGAATAAACATGGAAATATCTACACTGCCATCTGTATAAACATGGAAATATCTACACTGCCATCTGTATAAACATGGAAATATCTACACAGCCATCTGTACAAACATGGAAATATCTACACATCCATCTCTATAAACATGGAAATATCTACACTGTTATCTGTATAAACACGGTAATAGCCACACCGCTATCTGTATAAACATGAAAATAACTACAACGCCATCTGTAAAAACATGGAAATATCTACACCGCTATCTGTATAAACATGGAAATATCTACACCGCTATCTCTATATAAACTTGGAAATATCTACACCGCTATCTGTATAAACATGGAAATTTCTCCACCACTATCTGTATAAAAATGGAAATATCTCCACCGCTATTTGTATAAACATGGAAATATCTACACTGCTATCTGTATAAACATGGAAATACCTACAAATCGATCTGGATAAACATGGATGTATCTACACCGTTATCTGTATAAACATGAAAATATCTACATCGCTATCTGTATAAACATGGAAATATCTCCACTGCTATCTCTATAAACATGGAAATATCTACAACACTATCTTTATAAACATGGAAATATCTACACAGCTATCTGTATAAACATGGGAATATCTACCACGCTCTCTGTGTAAATATGGAAATATCTACAAAGCTATCTGTGTAAACATGGAAATATGTAAACCGCTATCTGTGTAAAGATGGGAATATCTTCACCGCAGTCTGTGCAAATATGGAAATACATACACCGCTATCCCTGTAAACATGGAAATATCTACACCGGTATCTGTATAAACATGGAAATATCTACTCCACTATCTGTATAAACATGGAAATATCTACACCACGATCAGTATAAACAAAGAAACATCTACACCGCTAACTGTATAAACATGGAAATACCTACAACGCTATCTGTATAAACATGGAAATATCTCCAACGCTATCTGTATAAACATGGAAATATCTACACCGATATCTGTATAAACATGGAAATATCTACAACGCTATCTGTATAAACATGGAAATACCTACACCGCTATCTGTATAAACATGGAAATATATACATCGCTATCTGTATAAAGATGGAAATATCTCCACCGCTATTTTTATAAACATGGAAATATCTACACCGCTATGTTTATAAGCATGGAAATATCTACACCGCTATCTGTATAAACATGGAAATGTCTACAACACTATCTGTGTAAACATGGAAATAACTACACAGCTATCTGTGTAAACATGGAAATATGTACACCGCAGTCTGTGTGAAGATGGAAATATCTACACGGAAATCTGTGCAAATATGGCAATATCTACCGCGCTATCTCTGTAAACATGGAAATATCTTCACCGCTATCTGTATACACATGGAAATATCTACACAGCTATCGGTATAAACATGGAAATATCTGCACTGTTATCTGTATAAACATGGAGATATGTACACTGCTATTTGTATAAATATAGAAATATCTACACCACTATCTCTAAAAACATCAAAATATCTACACTGCTATCTGTATATACATGGAAATATCCACATGGCTATGTCTATAAACGTGGAAATATCTACACCACTATCTGTTTAAACATGGAAATATCTACAATGCCATCTGTATAAACTTGGAAGTATCTACACAACCATCTGTATAAACATGGAAATATCTTAACAGCAATCTCTATGAACATGGAAATATCTACACAGCCATTTTTATAAACATGGAAATATCTACAAAGCTATCTATATGAACATGGAAATAGTCACACCGCTGTATGTATAAACATGGAAATATCTACACCTCCATGTGTATAAACAAGGAAATATCTACACTGCCATCTGTATACACATGGAAATATCTACACAGCCATCTGTATAAACATGGAAATATCTACACCGCTCTCTCTATAAACATGGAAATGCCTACACCGCAGTCTGCATAAACATGGAAATATCTACACCGCTATCTGTATAAACATGGAAATATCTACACCGCTATCTGTACAAATATGGAAATAACTACACGGCTATTTCTATAAACATGGAAATGTCTCCACCGCTAGCTGTATAAACATTGAAATATCTACATGGCTATCTCTATAAACATGGAAATATCTACACCGGCGTCTGTATCAACATGGAAATACCTACACAGTCATCTGCATAAACATGGATATATCTACACAACTATCTGTATAAACATGGAAATACCTACGCTGCCATCTGTATAAACATGGAAATATCTAAACCGCCATCTGTAAAAACCTGGAAATATCTACACAGTCTTCTGTATATACATGGAAATATCTACACTGCCATCTGTACACACATGGAAATATCTACACGGACATCAGTATAAACATGGAAATATCTACACCGCTATCTCTATAAATATGGAAATTACTACACCGCTATCTGTATAAACATAAAAATATCTACACCGCTATCTGTATTAACATGCAAATATCTACACAGTCATCTGTATAAACATGGAAATATCTTCACCACCGTTTCTATAAACATGGAAATATCTACACTGCCATTTGTATATACATGGAAATATCTACACAGCCATCTCTATAAACATGGAAATATCTACACCGCTATCTCCATAAACATGGAAATATCTACACCGCTATCTGTATAAACATGGAAATATCTACATCGCTATCTGTTTAAACATGAAAATATCTCCACCGCTATCTGTGTAAACATGGAAATAACTAAAATGCTATCTATGGAAAAATGGAAATAACTACACAGCTCTCTGTGTAAACTTGGAAATATCTACACCGCTATCTGTGTAAAGATGGAAATATCTACACCGCATTCTGGGCAAAGATGGAAATATCAACACCGCTATCTCTGCAAACATCGAAATATCTACACCGTTTTCTGCATAAACATGGAAAGAACTACACCGCAGTCTGTATAAAGATGGAAATCATTACACAGTCATCTGAATAAACATTGAAACATCTACACCACCATCTCTATAAACATAGAAATTTCTATACTGCAATCTGTACACACAAGGAAATATGTACACAGCTATCTGTATAAACATGGAAATATCTACACCGCTACCTGTATAAACATGGAAATATCTACACCGCCATCTGAATAAACACGGAAATACCTACACCGCTATCTCTATAAACATGGAAATATCTACACCGCCATCTCTGTAAACATGAAAATATCTAAACTGTCATATCCATAAACATGGAACTATCTACATCGCCATCTCTACAAATATGGAAATATCTACACCGCTATCTGAATAAACATGGAAATATCTACAATGGCAACTGTATAAAGATGGAAATTTCTACACCGCGAGCTGTATAAACATGGAAATATCTAGACCGCTATCTGTATAAACATGCACATACCAACACCGCTATCTGTAAACATGGAAATATCTAGACCACTATATGTATAAACATGGAAATATCTACACCGCTATCTCTGTAAACATGGAAATACTTACACCGCCATCTGCATAAACATGGAAATATCTACACTGCCATCTGTATAAATATGGACATATCTACACCGCCATCTGTATAAATAGGGAAATATCTACATCGCTATCTTTCTACACATGGAAATATCTACACCGCTATCTGTATAAACATGGAAATATCTACACCACGATCTGTATAAACAAGGAAATATCTCCACCACTGTCTGTATAAACATGGAAATGCGAACACCGTTATCTGTATGAACATGGAATTATCTATACCGCTGTCTGTATAAACATGGAAATAACTACTCCGCTGTCTCTATAAACATGGAAATATCTACAAAACTATTAGTTTAAACATGGAAATATCTACACAGCTATCTGTGTAAACTTGGAAATATCTACACCGATATCTGTGTAAAGATGGAAATATCTACACCGCAATCTGTGCAAAGATGGAAATATCTACACCGCTATCTCTGTAAACATGGAAATATCTACACCGCTATCTCTATAAACATGGAAATGTCTGCACCGCTATCTGTATAAACATGTAAATATCTACACCGGCATCCCTATAAACATGAAAATATCGACACCGACATCTGTATAAAAATGGAAATACCTACACCGTCATCTGTATAAACATGGAAATATCTATATCACCATCTGTATAAACATGGAAATATCTACACTACCATCTGTATAAACATGGAAATCTCTACACAGACATCAGTATAAACATTTAAATATCTCCAACGCTATCTGTATAAACACGGAAATACTTACACCGCTATCTGTATAAACATGGAATTATCTACACTGCTATCCCAATAAACATGGAAATATCTACACCGCTATCTGTATAAACCTGGAAATAACTACACTGCTATCACTATAAACATGGAAATACCTACACAGCTATCTCTATAAACATCGAAATATCTACACCGCCATCTCTATAAACTTGGAAATATCTACACCGCCATCTGCATAAACATGGAAATATCTACACCGCCATCTGTATAAACATGGAAATATCTACATGGCTATCTGTATAAACTTGGAAATATCTGCAACACTATCTGTGTAAACGTGGAAATATCGACATCGCTATCTGTGTAAACATGGAAATATCTACTCTGCTATCTGTATAAAGATGGAAATATCTTCACCGCTATCTGTATAAACATCGAAATGTCAACATTGCTATCTGTATAAACATGGAAATATCAACATCGTTATCTGTAAAAACATGGAAATATCTACACCGCCATTTCCATAAATATGGAAATATCTACACCGCTATCTCTATAAACCTGGAAATATCTACACTGCTATGTGTATAAACGTGGAAATATCTACACCGCTAACTCTGTAAACATGGAAATATCTACACTGCTATCTGTATAAACATGGAAATATCTACACCGCTATATGTATAAACATGGATATATCTACGACGCTATCTGTTTAAACATGGAAATATCTACACCGCCATCTATATAAACATGGAAATATCTACACCGAGATCTTTATAAACATGGAAATATCTAAACCGCTATCTGTATAAACATGGAAATATCTACACCGCTATCTTTACAAACATGGAAATATCTTCACCGCTATCTGTATAAACATGGGAATGCCTACAACAATATCAGTGTAAACATGGAAATATCTACACAGCTATCTGTGTAAACAAGGAAATATGTACACCACTATCTGTGTAAAGATGAAAATATGTACACCACAATCTGTACAAATATCAAAATATCAACTACGCTATCTCTGTAAACATGGAAGTATCTACCCCGTTATCTGTATAAACATGGAAATATCTACACCGCTATCTGTATAAACATGGAAATATCTACACCGCTATCTCTATAAATATTGCAATATCTACAACGCTATCTCTATAAACATGGAAATGCCTACACAGCTATCTGTATAAACATGGAAATATCCACAGGGCTATCTCTATAAATATGGAAATATCTACACCGCCATCTGTATAAACATGGAAATAACTACACAGTCATCTGTATAAACATGGAAACATCTACACCACTATCTGTATAAACATGGAAATATCTACACTGCCATCTGTATAAACATGGAAATATCTCCAACGATATCTGTATAAACACAGAAATATCTCCAACGCTATCTGTATAAACTCAGAAATACCTGCACTGCTATCTGTATAAACATGGAATTATCTACATGGCTATCTCCATAAACATGGAAATATCTACACCGCCATCTGTATAAACATGGAAATACCTACACAGTCATCTTTATAAACATGGAAATATCTACACCACTATCTTTATAAACATGGAAATACCAACACTGCCATCTGAATAAACATGGAAATATCTACACTGCCATCTGTATAAACATGGAAATATCTACACTGCCATCTGTATAAACATGGAAATATCTACACAGCCATCTGTACAAACATGGAAATATCTACACATCCATCTCTATAAACATGGAAATATCTACACTGTTATCTGTATAAACACGGTAATAGCCACACCGCTATCTGTATAAACATGAAAATAACTACAACGCCATCTGTAAAAACATGGAAATATCTACACCGCTATCTGTATAAACATGGAAATATCTACACCGCTATCTCTATATAAACTTGGAAATATCTACACCGCTATCTGTATAAACATGGAAATTTCTCCACCACTATCTGTATAAAAATGGAAATATCTCCACCGCTATTTGTATAAACATGGAAATATCTACACTGCTATCTGTATAAACATGGAAATACCTACAAATCGATCTGGATAAACATGGATGTATCTACACCGTTATCTGTATAAACATGAAAATATCTACATCGCTATCTGTATAAACATGGAAATATCTCCACTGCTATCTCTATAAACATGGAAATATCTACAACACTATCTTTATAAACATGGAAATATCTACACAGCTATCTGTATAAACATGGGAATATCTACCACGCTCTCTGTGTAAATATGGAAATATCTACAAAGCTATCTGTGTAAACATGGAAATATGTAAACCGCTATCTGTGTAAAGATGGGAATATCTTCACCGCAGTCTGTGCAAATATGGAAATACATACACCGCTATCCCTGTAAACATGGAAATATCTACACCGGTATCTGTATAAACATGGAAATATCTACTCCACTATCTGTATAAACATGGAAATATCTACACCACGATCAGTATAAACAAAGAAACATCTACACCGCTAACTGTATAAACATGGAAATACCTACAACGCTATCTGTATAAACATGGAAATATCTCCAACGCTATCTGTATAAACATGGAAATATCTACACCGATATCTGTATAAACATGGAAATATCTACAACGCTATCTGTATAAACATGGAAATACCTACACCGCTATCTGTATAAACATGGAAATATATACATCGCTATCTGTATAAAGATGGAAATATCTCCACCGCTATTTTTATAAACATGGAAATATCTACACCGCTATGTTTATAAGCATGGAAATATCTACACCGCTATCTGTATAAACATGGAAATGTCTACAACACTATCTGTGTAAACATGGAAATAACTACACAGCTATCTGTGTAAACATGGAAATATGTACACCGCAGTCTGTGTGAAGATGGAAATATCTACACGGAAATCTGTGCAAATATGGCAATATCTACCGCGCTATCTCTGTAAACATGGAAATATCTTCACCGCTATCTGTATACACATGGAAATATCTACACAGCTATCGGTATAAACATGGAAATATCTGCACTGTTATCTGTATAAACATGGAGATATGTACACTGCTATTTGTATAAATATAGAAATATCTACACCACTATCTCTAAAAACATCAAAATATCTACACTGCTATCTGTATATACATGGAAATATCCACATGGCTATGTCTATAAACGTGGAAATATCTACACCACTATCTGTTTAAACATGGAAATATCTACAATGCCATCTGTATAAACTTGGAAGTATCTACACAACCATCTGTATAAACATGGAAATATCTTAACAGCAATCTCTATGAACATGGAAATATCTACACAGCCATTTTTATAAACATGGAAATATCTACAAAGCTATCTATATGAACATGGAAATAGTCACACCGCTGTATGTATAAACATGGAAATATCTACACCTCCATGTGTATAAACAAGGAAATATCTACACTGCCATCTGTATACACATGGAAATATCTACACAGCCATCTGTATAAACATGGAAATATCTACACCGCTCTCTCTATAAACATGGAAATGCCTACACCGCAGTCTGCATAAACATGGAAATATCTACACCGCTATCTGTATAAACATGGAAATATCTACACCGCTATCTGTACAAATATGGAAATAACTACACGGCTATTTCTATAAACATGGAAATGTCTCCACCGCTAGCTGTATAAACATTGAAATATCTACATGGCTATCTCTATAAACATGGAAATATCTACACCGGCGTCTGTATCAACATGGAAATACCTACACAGTCATCTGCATAAACATGGATATATCTACACAACTATCTGTATAAACATGGAAATACCTACGCTGCCATCTGTATAAACATGGAAATATCTAAACCGCCATCTGTAAAAACCTGGAAATATCTACACAGTCTTCTGTATATACATGGAAATATCTACACTGCCATCTGTACACACATGGAAATATCTACACGGACATCAGTATAAACATGGAAATATCTACACCGCTATCTCTATAAATATGGAAATTACTACACCGCTATCTGTATAAACATAAAAATATCTACACCGCTATCTGTATTAACATGCAAATATCTACACAGTCATCTGTATAAACATGGAAATATCTTCACCACCGTTTCTATAAACATGGAAATATCTACACTGCCATTTGTATATACATGGAAATATCTACACAGCCATCTCTATAAACATGGAAATATCTACACCGCTATCTCCATAAACATGGAAATATCTACACCGCTATCTGTATAAACATGGAAATATCTACATCGCTATCTGTTTAAACATGAAAATATCTCCACCGCTATCTGTGTAAACATGGAAATAACTAAAATGCTATCTATGGAAAAATGGAAATAACTACACAGCTCTCTGTGTAAACTTGGAAATATCTACACCGCTATCTGTGTAAAGATGGAAATATCTACACCGCATTCTGGGCAAAGATGGAAATATCAACACCGCTATCTCTGCAAACATCGAAATATCTACACCGTTTTCTGCATAAACATGGAAAGAACTACACCGCAGTCTGTATAAAGATGGAAATCATTACACAGTCATCTGAATAAACATTGAAACATCTACACCACCATCTCTATAAACATAGAAATTTCTATACTGCAATCTGTACACACAAGGAAATATGTACACAGCTATCTGTATAAACATGGAAATATCTACACCGCTACCTGTATAAACATGGAAATATCTACACCGCCATCTGAATAAACACGGAAATACCTACACCGCTATCTCTATAAACATGGAAATATCTACACCGCCATCTCTGTAAACATGAAAATATCTAAACTGTCATATCCATAAACATGGAACTATCTACATCGCCATCTCTACAAATATGGAAATATCTACACCGCTATCTGAATAAACATGGAAATATCTACAATGGCAACTGTATAAAGATGGAAATTTCTACACCGCGAGCTGTATAAACATGGAAATATCTAGACCGCTATCTGTATAAACATGCACATACCAACACCGCTATCTGTAAACATGGAAATATCTAGACCACTATATGTATAAACATGGAAATATCTACACCGCTATCTCTGTAAACATGGAAATACTTACACCGCCATCTGCATAAACATGGAAATATCTACACTGCCATCTGTATAAATATGGACATATCTACACCGCCATCTGTATAAATAGGGAAATATCTACATCGCTATCTTTCTACACATGGAAATATCTACACCGCTATCTGTATAAACATGGAAATATCTACACCACGATCTGTATAAACAAGGAAATATCTCCACCACTGTCTGTATAAACATGGAAATGCGAACACCGTTATCTGTATGAACATGGAATTATCTATACCGCTGTCTGTATAAACATGGAAATAACTACTCCGCTGTCTCTATAAACATGGAAATATCTACAAAACTATTAGTTTAAACATGGAAATATCTACACAGCTATCTGTGTAAACTTGGAAATATCTACACCGATATCTGTGTAAAGATGGAAATATCTACACCGCAATCTGTGCAAAGATGGAAATATCTACACCGCTATCTCTGTAAACATGGAAATATCTACACCGCTATCTCTATAAACATGGAAATGTCTGCACCGCTATCTGTATAAACATGTAAATATCTACACCGGCATCCCTATAAACATGAAAATATCGACACCGACATCTGTATAAAAATGGAAATACCTACACCGTCATCTGTATAAACATGGAAATATCTATATCACCATCTGTATAAACATGGAAATATCTACACTACCATCTGTATAAACATGGAAATCTCTACACAGACATCAGTATAAACATTTAAATATCTCCAACGCTATCTGTATAAACACGGAAATACTTACACCGCTATCTGTATAAACATGGAATTATCTACACTGCTATCCCAATAAACATGGAAATATCTACACCGCTATCTGTATAAACCTGGAAATAACTACACTGCTATCACTATAAACATGGAAATACCTACACAGCTATCTCTATAAACATCGAAATATCTACACCGCCATCTCTATAAACTTGGAAATATCTACACCGCCATCTGCATAAACATGGAAATATCTACACCGCCATCTGTATAAACATGGAAATATCTACATGGCTATCTGTATAAACTTGGAAATATCTGCAACACTATCTGTGTAAACGTGGAAATATCGACATCGCTATCTGTGTAAACATGGAAATATCTACTCTGCTATCTGTATAAAGATGGAAATATCTTCACCGCTATCTGTATAAACATCGAAATGTCAACATTGCTATCTGTATAAACATGGAAATATCAACATCGTTATCTGTAAAAACATGGAAATATCTACACCGCCATTTCCATAAATATGGAAATATCTACACCGCTATCTCTATAAACCTGGAAATATCTACACTGCTATGTGTATAAACGTGGAAATATCTACACCGCTAACTCTGTAAACATGGAAATATCTACACTGCTATCTGTATAAACATGGAAATATCTACACCGCTATATGTATAAACATGGATATATCTACGACGCTATCTGTTTAAACATGGAAATATCTACACCGCCATCTATATAAACATGGAAATATCTACACCGAGATCTTTATAAACATGGAAATATCTAAACCGCTATCTGTGTAAATATGGAAATATCTACACCGCTATCTCCATAAACATGGAAATATCTACAATGCTATCTGTATAAACATTGAAATTCTTCACCGTTATCTCTATAAACATGGAAATATCTACTCTGCCATCTGTATAAACATACAAATATCTACAAAGTCAAGTGTATAAATATGGAAATATGTACACCACCATCTCTATAAACATTGAAATATCTACACTGCCATGTGTATACACATGGCAATATCTGCACATCCATCTGTATAAACATGGAAATATCTCCACTGCTATCTCTATAAACATGGAAATATCTACACCTCCATCTGCATAATCATGGGAATATCTACACTGCTTTGTATACACTTGGAAGTATCTACACAGCCATCTGTATAAACATGGAAATATCTACACCGCTACCTCTATAAACATGGAAATACCTACAAAGCAATCTGTATAAACATGGAAATATCTACATTGCTCTCTGTATAAACATGGAAATATCACCACCGCTATCTGTTTATATATGGAAATATCTACACCGCTATCTTTATAAAAATGGAAATATCTACACACTCAACTGTATATACATGGAAATATCTACACCACCATCTCTATAAACATGGAAATATCTACACTGCCATCAGTAAACATGGAAATATCTACACATTCATCTGTATATACATGGAAATATCTACACCACCATCACTATAAACATGGAATTATCTACACTGCCGTATGTATACACATGGAAATGTCTACAGAGCCATCAGTATAATCATGGAAACATCTGCACCGTTATCTCTATACACATGGAAATACCCACACTGCAATCTCTATAAACATGGAAATATCTACACCACAATCTCTATAAACATGGAAACATCTACACCGCCATCTCTATAAACATGAAAATATCTACACCGCCATCTCCATAAACATGGAACTATCTACACCGCCATCTGTGAAAACATGGAAATATCTACATTGCCGTCTGTATAAAGATGTAAATATCTGCACCCTGAGCTGTATAAACATGGAAATATCTACACTGCTATCTGTATAAACAGGGAAATACCAACACCACTATCTGTATAAACGTGGAAATATCAACACCACGATCTGTATAAACATGGAAATATCTACAAGTCTCTCGGTATAAACATGGAAATAAATACACCACTGTCTGTATAAACAAGGAAATATCTATATCGCACTCTGAATAAACATGGAAATATCTACACTGCTATCTATATAATTATGGAAATATATACACTGCTGTCTCTATAAACATGGATATAGATATACAGATGCTGCCATCTGTATAAACATGGAAATATCTACACAGCCATCTGCATAAACATGGAAATAACTACACCGATATCTCTATACAGATGGAAATAATTACACAGCTATCTCTATAAACATGGAAATATCTACACCGCCATCTCTATAAACCTGGAAATATCTACACTGACATATTTATAAACATGGAAATATCTACACCGACATCTCCATAAACATGGAACTATCTACACCACCATCTGTTTAAAATGGAAATATCTAAACCGCTATCTGTATAAACATGGACATATCTACACTGCTATCTGTATAAAGATGGAAATATCTACACCGCGAGCAGTATAAACATGGAAATATCTACACCGCTATCTGTATAAACATGGAAATACCAATACTGCTATCTGTATCAACATGGAAATATCTATACCGCTATCTGTATAAACATGGAAATATCTACACCACTATCTCTATAATCATGGAAATACCTGCACTGCCTTCTCTATAAACAAGGAATTATCTACACCAATATCTCTATAAACAAAGAAATACTTACACCGCCATCTCTATAAACATGGAAATACCTACACCAGTATCTCTACAAACATATAAATATCTACACCGCCATTTCTATAAACATGGAAATATCTACACCGCCATATGCATAAACATGGAAATATCTACACCGCCATCTGTATAAACATCGAAATAAGTATGCCGCCGTCTGTATAAACATAGAAATATCTACTCTGCCATCTGTGGAAAGATGGAAATGTCTACACCGCGATCTCTATAAACTTGGAAATATCTACACCGCTACTTGTATAAACATGGAAATATCTACACTGCTATCTGTATAATCATGGAAACATCTACACCACGATCTGTATAAAAATGGAAATATCTACACTGCTATCTGTATAAACATGGAAATACCTACACCGCTAACTGTATAAACATGCAAATATCTACACCGAGATATGTATAAATATGGAAATATCTACACCGCTATCTCTATAAACATGGAAATGTCTACACCACTATCTGTATAAACATGGAAATATCTACAAGGCTAACTCTATAAATATGGAAATACCTAAACCGCCTTCTGTATAAACATGGAAATAACAACAGAGTCATCTGTATAAACATGGAAATCTCTACAGCGCCATCTGTGAAAACGTGGAAATAACTACACCGCCATCAGTATAAACATGGTAATATCTCCACAGCTATCTGTATAAACATGGAATTATCTCCACTGGTATCTGTATAAACATGGAAATATCTACACCACGATCTGTATAAACATGGAAATCTCTCCACCGGTTTCTGTATAAACATGGAAACATCTACACCGCTACCTGTATAAACATGGAAATATCTACACCGATATCTGTATAAACATGCAATTATCTACAACGCTATCTGTGTAAACATGGAAATATCTACTCCGGAATCTTTCTAAAGTAGGAAATATCTACACCGCAATCTGTGCAGAGATTTAAATATCTACACCGCTATCTCTGTAAACGTGGTAATATCCACACCACTCTCTGTATAAACATGGAAATACCTACACTGCTATCTGAATAAACATGGAAATATCTACACCGCCATCTGTAAAAACGTGGAAATATCTACACCACCATCTGAATAAACATGGAAATATCTACACCACTAACACTATAAACATGGAAATATCTACACCGGTATCTCTATAAGCATGGAAATACCTACACCGCTATCTGTATAAACAAGGAAATGACTCCACCGCTATCTGTATAAACATTGAAACATCTACACAGCTATATCTATAAACATGGAATTATCTACACCGCTATCTGTTTAAACATGGAAATGTCTACAACGCTATCTTTGTAAACATGGAAATATCTACACCGCTATCTGTGTAAAGATAGAAATATCTGCTCCACAATCTGTGGAAAGATGGAAATATATACAACGCTATCTCTATAAACATGGAAATCTCTTCACCGCTATCTGTATAAACATGGAAATATCTACACCGCTATCTCTATAATCATGGAAATATCTACACCGCCATCTGTAGAAACATGGAAATATCTACACAGTCATCTGTATATACATGGAAATATGTACAACACCATCTCTACAGACATGGAAATATCTACACGACAATGTGTATACACGTGGAAATAACTACACAGCCATCAGTATAAACTTGAAAACATCTGCACCGCTATCTGTATACACATGGAAATACCTACACCCCTATCTCTATAAACATGGAAATAACTACACCGCTATCTGTATAAAAATGGAAATATCTACACCACTATGTGCATAAAGATGGAAATTACTACACTGCCATCTATATAAAGATGGAAATATCTACACTGCGAGCTGTATAAACATGGAAATATCTACACAGCTACGAGTAAACATGGAAATACCAACACCAATATCTGTATAAACATGGAAATATCTACAGCGCTGACTGTAAACATGGAAATATCTACCACACTATCTCTATAAACATGGAAATACCTACACCGACATCTCTATAAACATGTAATTATCTATACCACTATCTCTATAAACATAGAAATATCTAGAATGCAATCTCAGTAAACATGGAAATATCCACACCGCCATCTTCATAAACATGGAAATATCTACACCGCGATCTGTGTAAAAATGGAAATATCTACACCGTCATCTGTATAAACGTAGAAATATCTACACTGCCATCTGTAGAAAGATGGAAATATCTACACCGTGATCTGTATAAACATGGAGATATCTACACTTCTTCCTGTATAAACATGGAGATATCTATACTGCTATCTGAGTAAATATGGAAATATCCACACCGCTATCTCTATAAACATGGAAATGTCTACACAGCTGTCTGTATAAACATGGAAATATCTACATGGCTATCTGTATGAACTTGGAAATATCTACACTGCCTTCTGTATATACATGGAAATACCTACACAGTCATCTGTATAAACGGGGAAATATCTACACCACTATCTGTATAAGCATGGAAATATCTACACTGCCATCTGTATAAACATGGAAATATCCTCACAGCCATCTCTATAAACATGGAAATATCTACACCGCTATCCCTATAAACATGGAAATATCGACACCGATTTCTGTAAAAACATGGAAATATCTACACCTACATCTGTATAAACATGGAAATATCTACACTGCCATCTGAATACACATGGAAAAGACTACACAGTCATCTGTATAAACATGTTAATATCTACACCGCTATCTCTATAAACATGGAAATCCTATTCCGCTATCTGCATAAACATGGAAATATCTACACCGATAATTGCATAAATATGGAAATACCTACACTGACATCTCTATAAAGATGGGAATACCTACACCGCGAGCTGTATAAACATGGAAATATCTACAAAGCTATCTGTATAAATATGGAAATTTCTATACCGCTATCTCTATAAACATGGAAATACCTACACCGCCATCTTTATGAACATGGAAATATCTACACCGCTATCTCTATAAACATGAAAATGTCTTCACCGCTATCTGTAAAAACATGGAATTATCTACATGGCCATCTCTATAAACATGGAAATATCTACGCCGCCATCTGTATAAACATGGAAATACCTACACAGTCATCTGTATGAACATGGAAATATCTACACCACTATCTGTATAAAGATGGAAATATCTACACTGCCATCTGTATAAACATGGAATTATCTACAAAGACATCTGTATAAACATGGAAATATCTACACCGCTATCTGTATAAACGTAGAAATAACCACACCGCTATCTGTATAAACATGGAAATATCTACACTGCCATCTGAATAAACATGGAAATATTTACACCGCTATCAGTGTAAATATGGAAATATATACACCACTATCTCTGTAAACATGGAAACATCTACACAGTCATCTGTATAAACATGGAAATATCTGCACCAGTATCTTTACAAACCTGGAAATATCTAGACAGCCATCTGTATAAACGTGGAAATATCTAAACATCCATCTGTATAAAGTTGGAAACACCTACACCGCTTTCTCTAAACACATTTAAATAATTACACACCTATCTCTATAAACATCTAAATATCTATACCGCCATCTATATAAGCCTGGAAATATCTGCACCGCCATCTTTATAAACATGGAAATATCTACACTGCTATTTGTGTAAAGATGGAAATATCTGAACCGCAATCTGTGCAAACATGGAAATATTTACACCGCTATCTCTATAAACATGGAAATATCTGCACCGTTATCTGTATAAACATGGAAATATCTACACAGTCATCTGTATATACATGGAAATATCTACACCACCATCTCTATAAACATGGAAATATCTACACTGCCATGTGTATACTCATGGAATTATCTACACAGCCATCAGTATAAACTTGGAGACATCTGCCCGCTATCAGAATACACATGCAAATACCTACACCGCTATCTGTATAAGCATGGAAATATCTACACCGCTATCTGAATAAACATGGAAATAACTACTCCACTATCTTTATAAACATGGAAATACTTACACCACCATCTCTATAAACATGGAATTATCTACATCGCTATCTCTATAAACATAGAAATACCTACACTGCCATCTCTATAAACATGGAAATATCTACACCGCCGTCTGTGTAAACGTGGAAATATCTACACCGCGATCTGTATAAACATGGAAATATCTACACCTCTACCTGTATAAACATGCAAATATCTACACCACTATCTGTACAAACATGGAAATATCTACGCCGCTATCTGTATAAAGTTAGAAATATCTACACCGCCATCTGTATAAACAGGGAAATATCTCCATGGCCATCTGTATAAACATGGAATGATGTCCACCGCTATCTGTATAAACATGGAAATATCTACAACACTATCTGTGTAAACATGGAAATATCTACACAGCTATCTGTGTAAACATGGAAATATGTACACCGCTATCTGTGTAAAGATGGAAATATCTACACCACAATCTGTGCAAATATGGAATTATCTACACCGCCATCTCTGTAAACATGGAGATATCTACAACGCTATCTGTATAAACATGGAAATATCTACACCAATATCTGTATAAACATAGAAATATCTACACCGCGAGCTGAATAAACATGGAAATGTCTACACCGCTATGTGTATAAACATGGAAATATCAACACCGCTATTTGTATAAACATGGAAATATCTACACCGCTGTCTGTATAAACATGGAAATATCTACACCATCTGTATATACATGGAAATATCTACACCGCCATCTGAATAAACATGGAAATAACTACACCGCTAACTGTATAAATATGGAAATATCTACACCGCTATCTCCATAAACATGGAAACATTTACACCACGATCTGTATAAACATGGAAATATCTCCACCGCTATCTGTATAAACATGGAAACATCTACACCGCTATCTGTATAAACATGGAAATATCTACACCGCTGTCTGTATAAACATGGAAATATCTACAACACTATCTGTGTAAACATGGAAATATCTACGCCGCTATCTGTATAAACATGGAAACATATTCACCACGATCTGTATAAAAATGGAAATATCTACACCGCTATCTGTAGAAACATGAAAATATCTGCACAGCCATCTGTGTAAACATAGAAATATCTACACTGTCCTCTGTATAAACATGGAAATGCCTACACAGTTATCTGTATAAACATGGAAATATCCACACCACCATCTGTATAAACATGGAAATATCTACACAGCCATCTGTAAAAACATGGAAATATCTACACCGCAATCTGTATAAACATGGAAATACCTACACAATCATCTGTATAAACATGGTGACATCTACACAGCTATCTGTATAGTCATGGAAATATCTACACTGCTATCAGTATAAACATGGAAATATCAACAACGCTATCTGTGTAAACATGGTAATGTCTACACAGCTATCTGTGTAAACATGGAAATATCTACACCACTATTTTTGTAAAGATGGAAATATCTGCACCGAAATCTGTGCAAACCTGGAAATATTAACACCGCTATCTCTGTAAACATGGAAATATCTGCACCGGTATCTTTATAAACATGGAAATATCTACACCGCTATCTCTATAAACATGGATATATCTACACCGCCATCTGTATAAACATGGAAATATCTACACAGTCATCTGTATATACATGGAAATATCTACACCATCATCTCTATAAACATGGAAATATCTACAATGCCATGTGTATACACATGGAAATATCTACACAGCCATCAGTATAAACTTGGAAACATCTGCACCACTATCTGAATACACATGGAAATACCTACACCGCTATCTGTATAAACATGGAATGATCTAAACTGCTATCTGTATAAACATGGAAATATCTACGCTGCTATCTGCATAAACATGGAAATACCTACACTGCCATCTGTATAAACATGGAAATACCTGCTCCGCGAGCTGAATAAAGATGGAAATGTCTACGCCGCTATGTGTATAAACATGGAAATATCAACACCAATATCTGTATAAGCATGGAAATATGTACACCGCTATCTGAATAAACATGGAAATACCTACACCACCATCTCTATAAACATGGAATTATCTACACCGCTAGCTCTATAAACATAGAAATATCTACACCGCCATCTCTATAAACATGGAAATAACTACACCGCCATCTGCATAAAGATGGAAATACCTACTCCGCGACATGTATAAAGATGGAAAAATCTACACCACTATCTGTATAAACATGGAAATCTCTACACCGCTGTCTGTATAAACATGGAAATATCTACAACACTATTTGTGTAAAAATGGAAATATCTACACAGCTATCTGTGTAAACATAGAAATATCTACACCGCTATCTGTATAAACATGGAAACATATACACCACGATCTGTATAAAATGAAAATATCTAAACCGCTATCTGAATAAACATGGAAATATCTACACCGCTATCTGTATAAACATGCAAATATCCACATCGCGATCTGTATAAATATGGAAATATCTACACCGCTATCTCTATAAACATGGAAATGTCTACACCGCTATGTGTATAAACATGGAAATATCTACACGGCTAAGTCTATAAATATGGAAATATCTAAACCGCTTTCTCTATAAACATGGAAATAACTACACAGTCATCTGTTTAAACATGGGAATATCTACACAGCCATCTGTGAAAACATGGAAATATCTACACCGCCATCTGTATAAACTTGGAAAATTCTACGCCGCCATCTGTATAAACTTGGAAATATCTGCACCGCGATCTCTATAAAAATGGAAATATCTACACCGCTATCTGTATCAACATGAAAATATCTACAACCCTATCAGTGTAAACATGAAAATATCTAGACAGCTATCTGTGTAAACATGGAAATATCTACACCGCTATCTGTGTAAAGATGGAAATACATACACCGCAATCTGTGCAAAAATGGAAATATCTACACCGCTATCTCTATAAAGATGGAAATATCTGCACTGCTATCAGTATAAACATGGGAATATATGCACCGCTATCTCTATAAACATGGAAGTATCTACACCGCTATATCTATAAATATGGAAATAGCCACATTGCTATCTGTATAAACATGGAAATATCTACACCGCCATCTTTGAAATCATGGAAATATCTACAAAGTCATCTTTATAAACATGGAAATATCTACACCTCCATCTGTATAAACATGGAAATATCTACACTGCCATCTGTATACACATGGAAATATCTACACAGTCATCTGTATAAACAGGGAAATATCTGCACTGATATCTCTATAAACATGGAAATACCTACACCGCTATCTATATAAACATGGAAATATCTACACCGCGAGCTGCTTAAACATGGAAATATCTAAACAGCTATCCGTATAAACATGGAAATACCAACACCGCTATCAGTATAAACATGGAAATATCTACACCGCTATCTGTATAAATATGGAAATATCTTCACCACTATCCCTAAAAACATGGAAATACGTACACCGCCATCTTTATACACATGGAAATATCTACACCGCTATCTCTATAAACATAGAAATATATACACGGCCATCTCTATGAACATGGAAATATCTACACCGCCATCTGCATGAACATGGAAATATCTACACCGCAATCTGTATAAACATGGAAATATATACAATGCTATCTGTATAAACATGGAAATATCTACACAGCTATCTGTATAAACTTGGAAATATCTACATAGCTATCTGTGTAAAGATGGAAATATCTACACCACAATCTGTGGAAAGATGCAAATATCTACACCGCTATCTCTGTGAACATGGAAATATCTGCACCACTATCTGCATAAACATGGAAATATCTACACCGCCATCTGTATAAAGATGGAAATATCTACACCGCAAGATGTGTAAACTTGGAAATATCTACACCTCTATCTGTATAAACATGGAAATATCAACACCGCTATCTGTATAAACATGGAAGTATCTACAATGCTATCTGTGTAAACATGGAAATACCTACACAGCTATCTGTGTAAACTTGGAAATATCTACACAGCTATCTGTGTAAAGATGGAAATATCCACACCGCAATCTTTGTAAAGATGGAAATACCTACAACGCTATCTGTGTAAACATGGAAATATCTACACTGCTATCTGCATAAACATATAAATATCTACACCGCTATCTATATAACCTGCAAATATCTACACCGCAATCTGTATAAACGTGGAAGTATCTACACCGTTCTCTGTATAAAGATGGAAATATCTACACCGCAATCTCTATAAAGATGGAATTAGCTACACCGCAATCTGTATAAACATGGAAATATCTACACCGTTCTCTGAATAAAGCTGGAAATATCTTCACCTTTATCTCTATAAACATGGAAATATCTACACCGCTATCTTTATAAACATGGAAATATCTACATCGCTATCTGTATAAACATGGACATATCTACAACAATATCTGTGTAAACGGAAATATCTACGCAGCTGTCTGTGTAGACATGGAAATATGTACAACGCTGTCTGTGTAAAGATGAAAATATGTACACCCCAATCTGTGCAAATAACAAAACATCTACACCGCTATCTCTATAAACATGGAAATATCTACCCCGTTATCGGTATAAACATGGAAATATCTACACCGCTATCTGTATAAACATGGAAATATCTACACCACCATCTGTATAAACATGGAAATGTCTACACTGCTATCTGTATAAACATGGAAATATCTACACCACTATCTGCATAAACATGGAAATATCTACACCGCTATCTCTATAAATATTGAAATACCTACAACGCTATCTCTATAAACATGGAAATATCTACAACAATATCTGTGTAAACATGGAAATATCTACACCGCTATCTGTATGAACATGGAAATATCTACCCCGCTATCTTTAGAAACATGGAAATATCTACACCGCTATCTGTATAAACATGGAAATATCTACAACAATATCTATGTAAACATGGAAATATCTACACAGCTCTCTGTGTCAACATGGAAATATGTACACCGCTTTATGTGAAAGATGAAAATATGTACACAACAATCTGTGCAAATATCAAAATATCTACACCGCTATCTCCGTAAACATGGAAATATCTACCCCGTTATGTGAATAAACATGGAAATATCTACACCGCTATCTGTATAAACATGGAAATATCTACACCACGATCTGTAAAAACATGGAAATGTCTACACCGCTATCTGTATATACATGGAAATATCTACACCTCCACCTGTATAAACATGGAAATATCTAAACTGCCATCAGTATACACATGAAAATATCTACACAGCCAACTGTATAAACATGGAAATATGTACACCGCAATCTGTAAACATGGATATATCTACACCGCTATCCTTATAAACTTGGAAATATCAACACCGCCTTGTGAATAAACATGGAAATATACCCACCGCTATCTGTATAAACATGGAAATATCTCCAACGCTATCTCTATAAACATTGAAATATGTACACCGCTATCTGTATAAACATGGAAATATCTCCAACGCTATCTGTATAAACATGGAAATATCTGCACCGCTATCTGTATAAACATGGGAATATCTCCATCGCTATCTGAATAAACATGGAAATATCCCCAGCGCTATCTCTATAAACATGGAAATATCTACACCACTATCTTTGTAAACATGGAAATATCTACACCGCTATCTGTATAAACATGGAACTATCTACAACACTATCTGTGCAAACATGGGAATATATTCACAGTTATCTGCGTAAACATGGAAATATGTACACCGCTATCTGTGTAAAGATGGAAATATCTTCACCGCAATATGCGCAAATATGGAAATATCTACACCGCTATCTCTGTAAACATGGAAATGTCTACACCACTATCTGTATAAACATGGAAATATCTGCACTGCTATCTGTATAAACATAGAAATATCTACACCGCCATCTGTATAAACATGGAAATACCTACGCAGTCATCTGTATAAACATGGAAAAATCTACACCACTATCTGTATACACATGGAAACACGTACAACGCCATCGGTATAAACATGGAAATATCTACACAGCCATCTGTATAAACATGGAAATATCTATTCAGCCATCTCTGTAAACATGGAAAAATCTACACAGCTATCTGTATAAACATGGAAATAGCCACACCGCTATTTGCATAAACATGGAAATATCTACAGCTCCATCTGGAAAAACGTGGAAATATCTACACAGTCATATGTATAAACATGGAAATATGTATATTTCCATGTGAATAAACATGGAAATATCTACACTGCCATCTGTATACCCATGAAAATATCTACACAACCATCTGTATAAACATGGAAATATCTACACCGCTATCACCATAAACATGGAAATACCTACACCGCAATCTGTATAAATATGGAAATATCTACACCGCTAGGTGTATAAACATGGAAATATCTACATGGATATCTCTAAAAACTTGGAAATATCTACACCGCCATCTGTTTAAACCTGTAAATATCTACACAGTCATCTGTATAAACATGGAAATATCTACACAACCATCTCTATAAAAATGGAAATATCTACACTGCCATCGGTATACAAATGGAAATACCTACACAGCCATCAGTATAAACATGGAAACATCTACACCGCTATCTATATACAAATGGAGATAACTACACCGCTATCTCTATAAACGTGGAAATATCTGCAGCGCAATCTCAATAAACATGGAAATATCTACACCGCCATCTCTATAAACATGAAAATATTTACACCACCATCTCCATAAAGATGGAAATACCTACACCACCATTTGTGTAAACAAGGAAATAACGATACCGATATCTGTATAAACATGGAAATATCTACACTGCCATCTGTATAACGATGGAAATATCAACAACGTGAGCTGAATAAACATGGAAATATCTACACCGCTATCTGTATAAACATGGAAATACCAACACCGCTATCAGTATAAACATGGAAATACCTACACCACTATCTGTATACACTTGGAAATATCTACACCGCTATCCGTATAAACATGGAAATATCTACACCGCCATCTGTATAAACATGGAAATATCTCCACCACGATCTGTATGAACATGGAAATATCTACACTGCTATCTGTATAAACATGGAAATACCTACACCGTTATCTGTATAAACATGCAAATACCTAAACCGCTATCTGTATAAACATGCAAATATCTACACCGCCATCTGAAAAAACATGGATATACCTACACAGTCATCTGTATAAACATGGAAATATCTACACCGCTATCTGTATAAACCTGGAAATATCTACATGGCCATCTGTATAAACATGGAAATACCTACACCGCAATCTGTATAAACATGGAAATGTCTACATCGCCATCTGTATAAACATGGAAATATCTACACTTCCATCTGTATAAAGATGTAAATATCTACACCACGAACTGTATAAACAAGGAAGTATTTACAGCGCTATCTGTATACACATGGAAATACCAACACTGGTACCTGTATAAACATGGAAATATCTACACTGCTGTCTGTATCAACATGGAAATATCTACACCACTATCTCTATAAACAGGGAATTACCTACACCACTATCTCTATAAACATGGAAATATCAGCACCGCTATCTCTACAAACATGGAAATATATACTCTGCCATCTCCATAAACATGGAAATTCCTACACAGCCATCTACATAAACAAGGATATATCTACACGGCCATCTATATGAACATGGAAATAACTACACCGCTATCTCTATAAACATGGAAATATCTACACCGCCATCTGTATAAACATGGAAATATCTACACCGCCTTTTGTAAAAAGATGGAAACACCTACAAACTCACCTGTATAAACTTGGAAATATCTACACCGCTTTCTGTGTAAATAAGGAAATATCTACACCTCTATCTCTATAAACATGGAAATATCTACACCGCCATCTGCATAAACATCTAAATATCTACATCGCCATCTGTATAAACATGGAAATATCTACACCGACATCTGTATAAACATGTAAATCTCAACTCCGCCATCTGTATAAGCATGGAAATATACACAAGGCCATCTGTATAAACATGGAAATATCTAAACCGCCATCTGTAAAAGCCTGGAAATATCTACACAGTCATCTGTATAAACATGGAAATATCTACACAGCCAACTGTACACACATGGAAATATCTACACGGACATCAGTATAAACATGGAAATATCTACACCGCTATCTGTAAAAACATGGAAATATCTACACCGCTATCTGTATAAACATGGAAATACCTACACCGCTATCTGTATAAATATGGAAATATCTACACCGCTATCTCTATAAACACGGAAATGCCTACACTGCTATCTGTATAAACATGGGAATATCTACACGGATATCTCTATAAACAAGGAAATATCTAAACAGCCATTTGTATAAAAATGGAAATAACTACACAGTCATCTGCATAAACATGGGAATATCTACACTGTCATCTGTATAAACGTGGAAATATCTACACAGCCATCTCTATAAACATGGAAATATCTACACCACTATCTCTATAAACATGGAAATAGCCACACCGCTATCTGTATGAACATGGAAATATCTACACTGCCATCTGTGAAAACATGGAAATACTTACAGAGTAATCTGTACAAACATGGAAGTATCTACACTGCCATCTCTTTAAACATGGAAATACCTACAGAGCCATCTGTACAAACATGGAAGTATCTACACTGCCATCTCTTTAAACATGGAAATATCTACAGAGCCATCTGTAAAAACATGGAAATATCTACAACGCTAATTGTATAAATATGGAAATATCTACACCGCCATCTCTATAAACATGGAAATAACTACACCACTATCTGTACAAACATGGAAATATCTAGACCGCTATCTGTATAAATATGGAAATATCTACACCGCTATCTCTATAAACATGGAAATGTCAACACCGCTATCCCTATAAACATGGAAATACCTACACCGCTATCTGTATAAACATGGAAATATCTGCACCGCTATCTGTAAAAACATTTAAATATCTACACCACTATCTGTATAAACTTGGAAATATCTACACCGCTATCTGTATAAACATGGAAATATCTACACCGCCATCTGTATAAACATGGAAATATCTACACCGGTATCTGTATAAACATGCAAATATATACAACGCTATCTGTGTAAACATGGAAATATCTACACCGCTGTCTGTGTAAACATAGAAATATCTACACCACTATCTGTGTAAAGATTGAAATATCTACAGCACAATCTGAGCAACGATGGAAATATCTACACCGCTATCTGTTTAAAGATTTAAATATCTACACCACAATCTATGCAAAGATGGAAATATCTACACCGCTATCTGTGTAAACATGCAGATATCTACACCGCTAGCTGTATTAACATGGAAATATCAACACCGCTATCTGTATAAACATGGAAATACCAACACCGCTATCTGTAAACCTGGAAATATCTACACCGATATCTCTATAAACATGGAAATAATTACACTGCCATCTCTATAAAAATGGAAATATCTACACCGCCATCTGCATAAACATGGAAATATCTACACCGCCATCTGTATAAACTTGTAAATATCTTCACCGCCATCTGCATAAATAGGGAAATATCTACAGAGCCATCTGTATAAACATGGAAATATCTCCACCGCTATCTGTATAAAAATGGAAATATCTACACCACCACCAGTATAAACATGGAAATATCTACACCGCTATCGGTATAAACATGGAAATATCTACATCGCTATCTGCATGAACATGGAAATATCTACACCGCAGTCTGTATAAACATGGAAATATCTCCATCGCTGTCTGTATAAACATGGAAATATCTCCATCGCTATCTCTATAAACATGGAAATATGTACACCGCTATCTTTATAAACATGGAAATATTTACACCGCTGTCTGCAGAAGTATGGAAATATCTACAACACTATCTGTGTAAACATGGAAATATCTACACACCTATCTGTGTAAACATGGAAATATTTGCAGCGCTCTCTATGAAAAGATGGAAATATCTACACCACAATCTGTGAAAATATGGAAAAATCTACACCGCTATCTCTGTAAACATAGAAATATCTACACCGCTTTATGTATAAACGTGGAAACATCTACACCGCTATCTGTAGAAACATGGAAATATCTACACCGCTATCTGCATAAACACCTAAATATCTACACCGCTATCTGTATAAACATGGAAATAACTACACCGCTATCTGTATAAACATGGAAATATCTACACCCCTATCTCTATAAACATGGAAATGTTTACACCGCTGTCTGTATAAACATGGCAATATCTACATGGCTATCTCTATAAACATGGAAATATCTATACCGTCATCTGTATAAAGATGGAAATACCTACACAGTCATCTGTATAAACATGGAAATATCTACACCACTATCTGTATAAACATGGAAATATCTACAATGCATCTGTATAAACCTGCAAATATCTACACTCTCATCTCCATAAACATGGAAATATTTACACCGCTATCTGTATAAACATGCAAATAGCCACACCGCTATGTGTATAAATGTGGAAATATCTACACCGCCATCTGAATAAACATGGAAATACATACAACGCTGTCTTTATAAATATGGAAATACCTACACCGCTATCTCTATAAACATGGAAATATCTACACAGCTATCTGTATAAAAATGGAAATATCTACACCGCTATCTGTATAAACATGGAGGTATCTGCACGGAAATCTGTATAAACATGGAAATATCTACACCGCAACCTGTATAAACATGGAGCTATCTACACGACTATCTGCATAAACATGGAAATATCTACACCGCTATCTGTATAAACATGGAAATATCTCCATCGCTATCTGTATAAACATGGAAATATCTACACCCCTATCTGTATAAACATGGAAACATCTTCACCGCTATCTGTATAAACATGGAAATGTCTACAATGCTATCTGTATAAACATGCAAGTATATACAATGCTATCTGTGTAAACATGGAAATATCTACACCGCTGTCTGCGTAAACATGGAAATATCTGCACCACTATCTGTGTAAACATGGAAATATCTACAGCACAATCTGTGCAACGATGGAAATATCTACACCGCTATCTGTGTAAAGATGGAAATATCTACACCGAAATCTGTGCAAATTTGGAAATATCTACACCGCTAACTGTGTACACATGAAAATATCTATACCGCAATCTGTATAAACATGGAAATATCTACACCACTATCTGTATAAACATGGAAATATCTACACCGCTATCTGTATAAACATGGAAATACCAACACCGCTATCTGTAAACATAGAAATATCTCCACCGCTATGTGTATAAACATGGAAATATCTACACCACGATCTCTATAAACTTGGAAATACTTACACCGCCATCTCTATAAACATGGAAATATCTACAACGCTATCTCTGTAAACATAGAAATATCTACACCGCCATCTCTATAAACATGGAAATACCTACACCGCCATCTGCATAAACATGCAAATATCTACAGCGCCATCTGTATAACAATGGAAATATCTACACTGCCATCTGTGTAATCATGGAAATATCTACACAGACATCTGTATAAACATGAAAATATCTACAGAGCCATCTGTATAAATATGGAAATATATACACCGCAATCTGAATAAACATGGAATTATCTACACCGCTCTCTGTATAAATATGGAAATATCCACGCCACTATCTTTATACACATGGAAATATCTACACCACCATCTGTGAAAACATGGAAATATCTACACAGTCATCTGCATAAACATGGAAATATCTACATTTCCGAGAGTATAAACATGGAAATATCGACACTGCCATCTGTATACACACGGAAATATCTTCACAGCCATCTGTATTAACGTGGAAATATATACACCGCTATCTCTAAAAACACGGAAATTCCTACACCGCTATCTGTATAAAAATGGAAATATCTACATCGCTATCTGCATGAACATGGAAATACCTACCCCACTGTCTTTATAAACGTGGAAAAACCTACACCACTATCTGTATAAACATGGAAATATCTACATCGCCATCTGAATAAGCATGGAAATATCTCCACCGCGATCTGTATAAACATGAAATTACCTACACTGCTATCTGTATAAATATGGAAATATCTAGACCGTTATCTGTATAAACATGCAAATATCTAAACTGCTATGTGTATAAACATGGAAATATCTACACAGCCATCTGTAGAAACATGGAAATATCTACACCGCTATCTCTACAAACACGGAAATACCTACAGCGCTATCTCTATAAACATGGAAATATCTACACCGCTATCTCTATAAACATGGAAATATCTACACCGCCATCTCTATAGACACGAAAATAACTACACTGACATTTCCATAATCATGGAACTTTCTACACCGCCATCTGTATAAAAATGGAAATATCTACACCGCCATCTGTGTAAACATGGAAATATCTACACAGTCAACTGTATAAACAGTGAAATATCTACACTGCCATCTGTATAATCATGGAAATAACTACACAGCCATCTGTATAAACATGGAAATATCCACACTGACATCTGTATAAACATGGAAATATCTACACCGCCATCTGTAAAATCATGGAAATATCTTCACTGCCATCTGTATACACATGGAAATATCGACACAGCCATGAGTATAAACACGGAAATATCTACACCGCTGTCTCTATAAACATGGAAATTCCTACACTGCTATGTGTATAAACATGGAAATATCTACACCGTTATCTCTATAAACATGGAAATGTCTACACCACTATCCGTATAAACCTGGAAATATCTAAACCGCTATCTCTATAAACGTGGAAATATCTACAATGCTATCTGTGTAAACATGGAAATACATAAACCGCTATCTCTTTATACAAGGAAATATCTACACCGCCATCTGTATAAACATGGAAATATCTACACCGCCATCTGTATAAACATGGAAATAGCTATGCAGCGAGCTGTGGAAACATGGAAATATCTACACCGGTATCTGTATAAACATGGAAACACCAACACTGCTATCTGTATAAAATGGAAATATCTACACCGCTATCTGTATAAACATGGAAATATCTACACCACGATCTGTATAAACATGGAAATATCTAAACCGTGTTCTGTAGAAACATGGAAATATCTACACCGCTATATGTATAAACACGGAAATATCTACACCGCGATCTCTATAAACATGGAAATATCTACACCGCCATCTGTATAAACGTGGAAATATCTTCACAGTCATCTGTATAAACATGGAAATATCTACACCGCTTTCTGTATGAATATGGAAATATGTACAACGCTATCTCTATAAACATGTAAATATCTACACCGCCATCTGTATAAAAATGGAAATATCTACACCGCCATCTGTGTAAACATGGAAATATCTACACTGCCATCTGTATACACATGGAAAAATCAACACAGCCATCTATATAACCATTGAAATATCCACACCCCCACCTGTATAAACACGGAAATATCTACACATCCGAGAATATAAACTTGGAAATGTCTACACTGCCATCTGTATACACTTGGAAATGTCTACACAGCCATCAGAATAAACATGGAAATATCCACACCGCTATCTCTAAAAGATGGAAATTCCTGCACCGCTATCTGTATAAAAATGGAATTATCTACACCGCTATCTGTATAAACATGGAAATACCTACACCACTATCTCTATAAACATGGAAATATCTACACCGCCATCTCTATAAACTTGAAAATATCTACACTGCCATCTCTATAATCATGGAACTCTCTACACCGCCATCTGTTTATACATGGAAATATCTACATCACCATCAGTATAAACAAGGAAAAATCTACACCGTGAGCTGTAGAAACATGGAAATATCTACACCGCTCTCTGTATAAACACGGAAATACCAACACCGCTATCTGTGTAAACACGGAAATATCTACACCGCGATCTGTATAATAATGGAAATATCAACACCGCCATCTCTATAATCATGGAAATATCTAAACCGCCATCTGTAAAAATCTGGAAATATCTACACAGTCATCTGTACACACCTGGAAATATCTACACGGACATCAGTATAAACATGGAAATATCTACACCGCTATCTCTATAAACATGTAAATTACTACACCGTTATCTGTATATACATTGAAATGTCTACACCGCTATCTGTATAAACATGGAAATACCTACACGACTATATCTTTAAATATGGAAATATCTACACTGCTATCTCTATAAACATGGAAATGTCTACACCGCTATCTGTATTAACTTGGAAATATCTAAACCGCTATCTCTATAAATTTAGAAATAACTACAACGCTATCTGTGTAAACATGGAAATACATAAACCGCTACCTCTATAAACATGGAAATATCTACAACGCTATCTGTGTAAACATGGAAATATCTACACCGCTATATGTATAAACATGGAAATACCTACTCTGCTATCTGTATAAACATGGAAATAACTACACCGCTAACTCTGTAAACATTGATACATCTACACCGCCATCTGTAAAAACATGGAAATATCTACACTGTCATCTGTATAAACATGGAAATGTGTACACCTCCATGAGTATAAACATGGAAATATCTACACTGCCATCTGTATATACATGGAAATATCTACACAGGCATAAGTATAAACATGGAAAAATCTACACCGCTATCTCTATAAACATGGAAATTCCAACACCGCTATCTGCATAAACATGGAAATATCTACACCACTATCTGTATAAACATGGCAATATATTCCGCACTATCTGTGTAAAGGTTTAAGTAACTACACAGCTATCTGAGTAAACTTGGAAATATCTACACAGCTATCTGTGCAAAGATGGAAATGTCTACACCGCTATCTCTGTAAACATGGAAATATCAACATCGCGATATGTATAAACATGGAAATATCTACATCGCTGTCTCTATAACATGGAAATATCTTCACCGCTCTCTGTAGACACATGGAAATATCTACACCACTAGGTCTATAAACATGGAAATATCTACACCGCCATCGGTATACACATGGAAATATCTACACAGCCATCTGTATAAACATGGAAATATCTACACCACTATCTCTGTAAACATGGAAATATCTCCACCACTATCTGTAGAAACATGGAAATATCTACACCGCCGTCTGTATAAACATGGAAATATCTACACCGCTATCTCTACAAACATGGAAATATCTACACCGCTATCTGTACAAACATTTAAATATCTACACTGCTATCTCTATAAATCTGGAAATAACTGCACTGCCATGTGTATAAACATGCGAATATCCTCACAGCCATCTGTATAAACATAGAAATATCTACACGACCATCTCTATAAACATGGAAATATCTACACCGCTATCTGTAAAAACATGGAAATGTCAAAATCGCAATCTGCATAAAGATGGAAACATCTCCACCGCTATCTCTATAAACATTGAAATATCTACACTGCTATCTGTATAAACATGGAAATATTTACAACGCTATCTCTATAAACATTTAAATAACTAAACTGCCATCTGTATAAACCTGGAAATATCTACAACGGGATCTATATACACATGGAAATAGCTATACCGCTATCTGTATAAACATGGAAATATCTACAACACTATCTCTATAAACATGGAAAATCTACACCACCATCTCTATAAACATGGAAATATCTACACTGCCGTTTGTATATAAATGGAAATATCTACACAGCCATCTGTATAAAAATGGAAATGTCTACACTGCTATCTCTATAAACATGGAAATACCTTCACAGCTATCTCTAGAATTATGGAAATACCTACACTGCAATCTCTATAAACAAGGAAATATCTACACCGCCATCTCTATAAACACGAAAATATCTACACCGCAATCTACATAATCATGGAATTAACTACACCACCATCTATATAAACTTGGAAATATCTACACTACTTTCTGTATAAACATGGAAACATCTACACTTCCATCTGTATAAAGATGGAAATATCTAAACCGCGACCTGTATAAACATGAAAATATATAAACTGCTATCCGTATAAACATGGAAAAACCAACACCGCTATCTGTATAAACGTGGAAATATCTACACCGCTCTCTGTATAAACATGGAAATATCTACACCAATATCACTATAAACATGGAAATACCTACACCGACATCTCTATAAACATGGAAATAGATTAACTGCTATCCGTATAAACATGGAAATACCAACACCGCTATCTGTATAAACGTGTAAATATCTACACCGCTATCTGTATAAACATGGAAATATCTACACCACTATCTCTATAAACATGGAAATACCTTCAAAGCCATCTCTATAAACATGGGAATATCAACACCGATATCTGCATAAGCATGGAAATATCTTCACCGCTATCTGTGTAAACATGGAAATATCTTCATCGCTATCTGTATAAATATGGAAATATCTACACCGCTATCTCTATAAACATGGAAATGTCTACACCGCTATCTGCATAAACATGGAAATATCTACACCGATATCTCTATGAACATGAAAATATCTACACCAACATCTGTATAAACATGGAAATAACTCCACCGCCATCTGTATAAACATGGAAATATCTACACTGCCATCTGTACAAACATGGAAATATCTACACAGCCATCTCTGTGAACATGGAAATATCCACAGCGATAACTGTATAACAATGGAAATACCTACACCGCTATCTGTATAAACATGGAAGCATCTGAAACGCTATCCCTATAAACATGGAAATAACAACACCACTATCCGTATAAACATGGAAATATGTGCACCGCTACCTGTATAAACATAGAAATATCTACACCGTTATCATTATAAACATGGAAATACCAACACCGCTATCTCTATAACATGGAAATATCTACACCGCCGTCTGTATAAACATGGAAATATCTACACGGCTATCTGTATAAACACGGAAATATGTGCAATGCTATCGGTGTAAACATGGAAATATCTACACCGCTATCTGTATAAGCATAGAAATACCTACACCGCTATCTCTATAAATATGGAAATAGCTACAACGCTAATTGTGTAAACATGGAAATATCTACACAGCTATCTGTGTAAACTTGGAAATATCTACAACGCCATCTGTATAAACATGGAAATATCTACACCGCTATCTGTATAAATATGGAAATTTCTACACCGTTCTCTCTAAAAACATGGAAATATCTACACCGTTACCTGTATAAACATGGAAATGTCTACACCGCTATCTCTATAAACATGGAAATATCTGCACTGCCATCTGTATGAACATGCAAATATCCTCACAATAATCTGTATAAACATGGAAATATCTACACCACCATCTCTAAAAACTTGGAAATATCTACACGGTCATCTGTATACACTTGGAAATATCTACACAGCCATTTGTATAAACATGGAAATATCTACACCGCTATCTCTATAAACATGGAAATATCTAAAACGCTATCTGTATAAACATGGAGATGTCTTCATCGCTATCTGCATAAAGATGGAAATATCTCCACCGCTATCTGTATGAACATGGAAATATTTACACTGCTATCTGTATAAACATGGAAATATCTACAATGCTATCTATGTAAACCTGTAAATATCTACACAGCTATGTTTGTAAAGTAAGAGATATCTACACCGCTATCTGTGTAAAGCTGGAAATATCTACACAGCAATCTGTGCAAAGATGGAAATATCTAAAACGGTATCTCTGTAAACATGGAAATATCTACACCGCCAACTGTATAAACATGGAAATATCTACAACGGGATACGTATAAACATGGAAATATCTAAACCGCAATGTGAATAAATATGGAAATATCTACACCACTATCTCTATAAACATGGAAATATCTACACCACCATCTCTATAAACATTGAAATATATACACTGCCGTCTGTATACACATGGAAATATCTACACAGCCATCTGTATAAACATGGAAATATCTACACTGCATTCTCTATAAACATGGAAATACCTACACAGCTATCTCCAGAAACATGTAAATATCTACACCGCAATGTCTATAAACATGGAAATATCTACACCGCCATCTCTGTAAACATGAAAATATCTACACCGCCATCTCCATAATCATGGAACTAACTACACCGCCATCTGTATGAACGTGGAAATATCTACACCGCTTTCTGTATAAACATGGAAACATCTACACTGCCATCTGTATAAAGATGGAAATATCTATACCGCGAGCTGTATAAACATGGAAATATCTAAACTGCTATCTGTATAAACATGGAAATAACAACTCCGCTATCTGTATAAACGTGGCAATATCTACACCGCTGTCTGTATAAATATGGAAATATGTACACCATTATGTCTATAAACATGGAAATACCTACACCGCTATGTGTATAAACATGGAAATGTCTACACCGCTATCTGCATAAACATGGAAATATCTAAACCGCTACCTGTATAATCATGAAAATATCTACACCGCTATGACTATAAACATGGAAATACCTACACTTGTAAGTCTGTAACATGGAAAAATCCACACCGCCATCTGTATAAACATGGAAATATCTACACCGCTATCTGTATAAACATGGAAATTTCTACAACGGTAACTGTGTAAACATGGAAATATCTACACCACTATCTGTGTAAACATGGAAATATCTACACCGCTATCTCTGTAAAGATGGAAATATCTACACCGCTATCTGTATAATCGTGGAAATATCTACACTGCTATTTGTATAAACGTGGAAATATCTGCACCGCTATCTGTATAAACGTCGAAATATCTACACTGCTATCTGTATAAAAATGGAAATATATGCAATGATATCTGTGTAAACGTGGAAGTATCAACACAACTATCTGTGTAAACTTGGAAATATCTACACCGTTATCTGTGTAAAGATGGAAAAAACTACACCGCAATCAGTGCAAAGAGGAAATATCTACACCGCTATCTCTGTAATCCTGGCAATATCTACACTGCTATCTGTATAATCATGGAAATATCTACACCGCTATCTGTATAAAGATGGAATAACTACACCGCCATCTGTATAAACATGCAAATATCTACACAGTCATCTGTATAAACATGTAAATATCTACACCACCATCTCAATAAACATGGAAATATCTAGACAGCCATATCTATACACATGGAAATGTCTACACAGTCATCTGTATAAACATGGAAATTTCTACACTGCTATCTCTGTAAACATGGAAATATCTACACCGCTATCTGTAGAAACATGGATATATTTACATCGCTATCTGTATAAACATCGAAATATCTACAACGCTATCTCTATAAACATGGAAACTTGTACAACGCTAACTGTATAAACATGGAAATACCTACAACGCTGCACTTATAAACATGGAAATATCTACAACGATATCTGTGTAAATCTGAAACAACTACAACGCTATCTTTGTAAACATCTACAACGCTATCTGTGTAAACATGGAAACATCAACCCAGCTATCTGTGTAAACTTGGAAATATCTACACCTCTATCTGTGTAAAGATGGAAATATCTACACCGCTATCTCTGTAAACATGGAAATATCAACACCACCATCTGTATAAACATGGAAATATCTACACTGCCATTTGAACAAACATGGAAATATCTACACCGCTATCTGTATAAACATGGAAATACCTACACCGCTGTCTCTATAAACATCGATATATCTACACCGCTATCCTGAAAACATGGAAATATCAACACAACTATCCGTATAAACATGGAAATCACTACACCGCTATCAGTATAAACATGGAAATAACTGCAATGCTATCTCTGTAAACATGGAAATATTTACACCACTCTCTGTGTAAACATGGAAATATCTACACCGCTATCTGTATAAATATGGAAATATCGACACCACTATCTCTGTAAACATGGAAATGTCTACACCGCTATCTGTATAAGCATGGAAATATCTACACCGCTATCTCTATAAACATGAAAATATCTACACCGACGTCTGCATAAAAATGGAAATACATACACAGTCATCTGTATAAACATAGAAATATCTACACTGCTATGTGTATAAACACGGCAATATCAACACTGCTTCTGTATAAACATGGAAATATCTACACTGCTATCTGTATAAATATGGAAATATGTACAGCACTCTCTGTATAAAGATAGAAATATCTACATCGCTATCTGTATAAACCTGGTAACATCTACACAGCTATTTGTATAAATATGGAATTATTTACACCGCTATGTCTATAAACATGGAAATATCTACACCGCTATCTCTACAAACACGGAAATATCTACACCGCTATCTGTATAAACATGCAAATATCTACACCGCTATCTGTATAAATATGTAAATATCTACACCGCTATCTCTATAAACATGGAAATATCTACACCGCTATCTTTACAAACATGGAAATATCTACACCGCTATCTCTATAAACGTGGAAATATCTAAACCGCCATCTTTAAAAACAAGGAAATATCTACACAGTCATATGTATAAACTTGAAAATATCTACACCACCATCTGTATAAACATGGAAATATCTACACTGCCGTCTGTATACACAAGGAAATATCTACACAGCCATCCCTATAAACGTGGAAATATCTACACTGCTATCTCTATAAACATGGAAATACCCACACCGCTATCTGTATGAACATGGAATTATCTACATCGGTATCTCTATAAACATGGAAATATCTACTCCGCCAACTCTATAAACCTGAAAATATCTACACTGCCATCAGTATAAACATGGAACTAATTACACAGTCATCTGAATAAATAAGGAAATATCTACACTGCCATCTGTATAAACATGGAAATATCTACACCGTCATCTGTTTAAACATGGAAATAACTACACAGCCTTCTGTATAAACATGCAAATATCTACACCGCTATCTGTGTAAAATGGAAATATCTAAACCGCAATCTGTGCAAAGATGGAAATATTTACACCGATATCTCTGTAAACTTGGAAATATATACACAGCTATCTATATAAATATGGAAATATTTACACTGCTATCTCTATAAACATGGAAATATCTACACCTCTCTCTCTATAAATATGGAAAATCTACAACAGTATCTCTGCAAACATGTAAATATCTACACAGCTATCTGTGTAAACTTGGAAATACCTACACTGCTGTCTGTGTAAAGATGCAAATATCTACATTGCAATCTGTGTAAAGATGGAAATATCTACACCGCTATCTCTGTAAACATGGAAATATCCACACCGCTATCTGTATAAACATGGAAATATCTACACTGCTATCTCTATAACCATGGAAATATCTACACCACCATCTGTATAAACATGGAAATATCTACAACGGGATCTGTATAAACATGGAAATAACTAAACCGTTATTTGTATAAATATGGAATAATCTACACCACTATCTCTATAAACATGAAAATATCTACACCACCATCTCTATAAACTTGGAAATATATACACTGCCATCTGTATACATATGGAAATATCTACACAGCCATCTCTATAAACATGGAAATATCTACACTGCTATCTCTATAAACATGGAAATACCTTCATAGCTATCTCTATAAACATGGAAATATCTACACCACTATCTCTATAAACAAGAAAATATCTACACCGCCATCTCCATAATCATGGAAATAACTACACCACCGTCTGTATAAACGTGGAAATATCTACACCGCTTTCTGTATAAACATGGAAACGTCTACACTGCCATCTGTATAAAGATGGAAATATTTATTCCGCGAGCTGTATAAACATGGAAATATCTAAAACGCTATCTGTATAAACATAGAAATACCAACTCCGCTATCTGTATAAACGTGGCAATATCTACACCGCTGTCTGTATACACATAGAAATATCTACACCACTATCTCTATAAACATGGAAATACCTACAGCGCCATCTCTATAAACATAGAAATATCTACACCGCTATCTGTATAAACATGGAAATATCTACACCATTATCTGTATAATTATGGAAATATCTACACCGGTATCTTTATAAACATGGAAATGTCTACACTGCCATCAGTATAAACATGGGAATATCTAAACTGATATCTCAATAAACATGAAAATATCTACACCAACATCTTTATAAACATGGAAATATCTACACCGACTTCTGCATAAACATGGAAATAACTACACTGCCATCTGTATAAACATAGAAATACGTACACAGCCATCTCCCTGAACAAGGAAATATCTACACCGCAAAGTGTATAAAAATGGAAATACCTACACCGCTATCTGTATAAACATGGAAACATCTACACCACTATCTCTATAAACATGGAAATATAAACACCGCTATCTGTATAAATATGAAAATATCTACACCGCTACCTGTATAAACATGGAAATATCTACACCACTATCACTATAAACATGGAAATACCTACACCGCTATCTCTTTAACATGTAAAAATCTACACCGCCATCTGTATAAACATGGTAATATCTACACCGCTATCTGTATAAAAACGGAAATATCTACAACCCTATCTGTGTAAACATGGAAATATCTACACCGCTATCTCTATAAAGATGGAAATATCTACACCACTGTCTGTATAATCGTGGAAATATCTACACAGCTATCTGTATAAACGTGGAAATAACTACACCGCTATTGGTATAAACGTGGAAATATCTACAGCGCTATCTGTATAAACATGGAAATATTTGCAATGCTATCTGTGTAAACGTGGAAGTATCTACACAGCTATCAGTGTAAACTTGGAAATATCTACACCGCTATCTGTGTAAAAGTGGAAATATCTACACCGCAATCCTTGCAAAGATGGAAATATCTACACCGCTATCTGTACAAACATGGAAATTCCTACACTGTTATGTGTATAAATATGGAAATGTCTACACCGATATCTCTATAAACATGGAAAATTCTTCACCACTATCTGTATAAACATGGAAATATCTACATGGCTATCTCTATAAACATGGAAATATCTACACCCCCATCTGTATAAACTTGGAAATATCTACACAGTCATTTTTATAAACATGGAAATATCTACACTGCTATCTGTATGAAGATGGAAATATCTGCACCGCTATCTCTATGAACATGGAAATGTCTACACCGCTCTCTGTATAAACATGAAAATATCTACATGGCTATCTCTATAAACATGGAAATATCTACACCGCCATCTGCATAAACATGGAAATAACTACACTGTCATCTGTATAAACATGGAAATATCTACACAGCCTTCTCTAAATACATGGAAATATCTACACTGCTATCTGTATGAACATGGAAATATCTACACTGCTATCTGTATAAACATGGAAAAATCTACACCGCTATGTGTATAAACATTGAAATATCTACACCGTCAACTGTATAAACATGGAAATATAACACCGCTATCTGTATAAACATGGAAATATCTACACCGTCATCTCTATAAACATGGAAATATAACACCGCTATCTGTGTAAACATGGCAATATCTACACCGCTATCTCTATAAACTTGGAAATATCTGCACCGCTATATGTATAAACATGGAAATACCAACACTTCTGTCTGTATAAAGATGGAAATATCTACACCGTGAGCTGTATAAACTTGGAAATATCTTCACCGCTATCTGTATAAACATGGAAATACCAACACTGCTGTCTGTATAAAGATGGAAATATCTACAACGCTATCTGTAAAAACATGGAAATATCTACACCGCCATGTGTATAAACATGGAAATATCTACACCGTCATCTGTATAAACATGCAAATATAACAACGCTATCTGAATAAACATTGAAATATCTACAATGTCATCTGTATAAACATGGAAATATAACACCGCTATCTGTATGAACATGGAAATATTTACACCGCTATCTCTATAAACATGGAAATATCTGCACCACTATCTGTATAAACATGGAAATATCTACACCACTATCTCTATAAACATGGAAATATCTACACCGCCATCTGTATAAACATGGAAATATGAACACAGTCATCTGTAGACACATGGAAATATCGGCACCTCCATCTGCATAAACATGGAAATATCTACACTGCCATCTGTATACACATGGAAATATTTACACAGACATCTGTATAAACATGGAAATATGTACACCGCTAACTGTAAACATGGAAATATCTCCACCGCTATCTGTATAAACTTGGAAATATCTTCACCGCTATCTGTGTAAATATGGAAATATCTCCACCGACATCTGTGTATACATGGAAATATCTCCACCTCTATCTGTATAAACATGGAAATATCTCCACCGCCATCTGTATAAACATGGAAATATCTATACCGCCATCTGTAAAAACATGGAAATACCTACACAGTCATTTGTATTAACATGGAAATAGCTACACCTCCATCTGTATAAACGTGGAAATATCTACACTGCCATGTGTATACACATGGAAACATCTACACCGCTATCTCTATAAACATGGAAATACCTACACCGCTATCTGTATAAGCATGGAAATACCTACACCGCTATCTGTATAAACATGGAAACTTCTACACCACTATCTGTGTAAACATGGAAATATCTCCACAGCTATCTGTGTAAACATGGAAATATCTAAACCACTATCTGTATAAACATGGAAATATCTCCACCGCTATCAGTATAAACATGGCTGTATCTACACCGAAATCTGTATAAACATGGAAATATCTACACCGTCATGTGAATAAACATGGAAATCTCTACACCGCTATCTGTATAAATATGGAATTATCTACACCGCTATCTCTATAAATATGGAAATATATACACCACTATCAGTATAAATATGGAAATATCTCCACTGGTATCTGTGTAAACATGGAAACATCTAAGCCATTATCTGTATAAACATGGAAATATGTACACCGCCATCTGTATAAACATGGAAATATCTACAATGCTATCTGTGTAAACATGGAAATATCTACACCACCATCTGTGTAATCATGGAAATATCTACACCGCTATCTGTATAAACATGGAAATAACTCCATCGCTACCTGTATAAACATGGAAACATGTACACCGCTATCTGTATAAATATGGAAATATATACACTGCTATCTCTATAAACATGGAAATGTCTACACCGCTATGTGTATAAACATGGAAATATCTACACGGCTAAGTCTATAAATATGGAAATATCTAAAACGCTTTCTCTATAAACATGGAAATAACTACACAGTCATCTGTTTAAACATGGAAATATCTACACCGCCATCTGTATAAACTTGGAAATATCTACCCCGCCATCTGTATAAACATGGAAATATCTGCACCGTGATCTCTATAAAAATGGAAATATCTACACCGCTATCTGTATAAAGATGAAAATATCTACAACCCTATCAGTGTAAACATGAAAATATCTAGACAGCTATCTGTGTAAACATGGAAATATCTACACCGCTATCAGTGTAAAGATGGAAATACATAAACCGCAATCTGTGCAAAAATGGAAATATCTACACCGCTATCTCTATAAAGATGGAAATATCTGCACTGCTATCAGTATAAACATGGGAATATATGCACCGCTATCTCTATAAACATGGAAGTATCTACACCGCTATCTCTATAAATATGGAAATAGCCACATTGCTATCTGTATAAACATGGAAATATCTACTCCGCCATCTTTGAAAACATGGAAATATCTACAAAGTCATCTGTATAAACATGGAAATATCTACACCTCCATCTGTATAAACATGGAAATATCTACACTGCCATCTGTATACACATGGAAATATCTACACAGTCATCTGTATAAACAGGGAAATATCTACACTGCTATCTCTATAAACATGGAAATAACTACACCGCTATCTATATAAACATGGAAATATCTACACAGCTGTCTGCTTAAACATGTAAATACCTACACTGCCGTCTGTATAAAGATGGAAATATCTACACCGCGAGCTGCATAAACATGGAAATATCTACACCGCTATCCGTATAAACATGGACATACCAACAACACTATCCCTATAAACATGGAACTATCTACACCACTATCTGTATAAACATGGAAATATCTGCACCGCTATTTCTATAAACATGGAAATTCCTACACCGCCATCTTTATACACATGGAAATATCTTCACAGCTATCTCTATAAACATAGAAATGTCTGCACCGCCATCTCCACAAACATGGAAATATCTACACCGCCATCTGCATAAACATGGAAATATCTTCACCGGCTTATGTATAAACATGGAAATATCTGCACCGCCATCTGTATAAACATAGAAATGTCTACACTGCCATCTGTATAAACATGGAAATACCAACACAGTTATCTGTATAAACATGGAAAAATCTACACCATTATCTGTGTAAACATGGAAATATCTATAAAGCCATCTCTATAAACATGGAAATATCTACACCGCTATTTGTATAAACATGGAAATATCGACATCACGATCTGTATAAACATGGAAATATCTACACCGCCATCTGTAAAAACATAAAAATACCAACACAGTCATCTGTATAAACATGGAAATATCTACACCACTATCTGTATAAACATGGAATATCTACTCGGCCATCGGTATAAACATGGAAATACCTACACAGTCATCTCTATAAACATGGAAATATCTATACTGCTATCTGTATAAACATGGAAATAACCACACGGCTATCTGTATAAACATGGAAATATCTACACCGCCATCTGTAAAAACATGAAAATACCTACACAGTCATCTGTATAAACATGGAAATATCTACAACTCCATCTGTATAAACCTGCAAATATCTACACTGCCATCTCTATACACATGGAAATATCTACACTGACATCGATATAAACATGGAAATATCTACACCGCTATCTCTATAAACATGGAAATACCTACACAGCTATCTGTATAAACATGGAAATATCTACACCGCTATCTGTGGAAACATGGAAATATCTACACCGCTATCTGTATAAACTTGGAAATATCTACACCTCCATCTGTATAAACATGGAAATACCTATACTGCCATCTGTATACACAAGGAAATATCTACACTGCCATGTGTATAAACATAGAAATATCTACACCGTTATCTCTATGAACATGGATATTCCTTCACCGCTATCTGTACAAACATGGAAGTAACTACATGGCTATCTGTATAAACATGGAAATAACTACAACGCCAGTTGTATAAAAATGGAAATGCATACACAGTCATCTGTATAAACATGGAAATATCTATACCGTTATCTTTGTAAACATGGAATTATCTACACAGCTACCTGTATAAACATGGAAATATCTACAACACTATCTGTGTAAACATGGGAATATCTTCACATTTATGTGTGTAAACATGGAAATATGTACACCGCTATCTGTGTAAAGATGGAAATATCTTCACCGCAATATGCGCAAATATGGAAATATCTACACCGCTATCTCTGTAAAGTTGGAAATATCTACACCGCTATCTGTATAAACATGGAAATATCTACACCGCTATCTTTATAAACATGGAAATATCTACACCGCTATCTGTATAAACATGGAAATATCAACAACAATATCTGTGTAAACATGGAAATATCTACACAGCTCTCTGTGTAAACATGGAAATATGAATACCGCTTTCTGTGAAAGATGAAAACATGTACACCGCAATCTGTGCAAATATCAAAATATCTACACCGCTATCTCAGTAAACATGGAAATATCTACCCCGTTATGTGTATAAACATGGAAATATCTACACCGCTATCTGTATAAACATGGAAATATCTACACCACGATCTGCAAAAACATGGAAATGTCTACACCGCTATCTGTATATACATGGAAATATCTACACCGCTATCTGTATAAACTTGGAAATAACTACTCTGCTATCTCTATAAATATTGAAATACCTACAACGCTATCTCTATAAACATGGAAATGCCTACAACGCTATCTTTATAAACATGGAAATATCTACATGGCTATCAGTATAAACATGGAAATATCTACACCGCCATCTGTATAAACATGGAAATACCTACACAGTCATCTGTATAAACATGGAAACATCTACACGACTATCTGTATAAACATGGAAATATCTACACTGCCATCTGTACAAACATATAAATATCTACACCGCTATCTGACTAAACATGGAAATACCTACACAGCAATCTCTATAAACATGGAAATAGCTACACTGCTATCTGTATAAACATAGAAATAGCGAGACCGCTATCTGTATAAACATGGAAATATCTACACCGCCATCTGTAAAAACATGAAGATATCTACACAGTCATCTGTTTAAACTTGGAAATAGCTACACCTCCATGTGTATAAACATGGAAATATCTACACTGCCATCTGTATACACATGGAAATATCTACACAGCCATCTGTACAAACATGGAAATATGTACACCGTTATCTGTAAACATGGAAATATCTACACCGCTATCTATATAAACTTGGAAATATCAACACCGCCTTGTGTATAAACATGGAAATATGCCGACCGCTATCTGTATAAACATGGAAATATCTACACCGCTATCTGTATAAACATGGGAATATCCACATCGCTATCTGAATAAACATGGAAATATCTCCAGCGCTATCTCTATAAACATGGAAATAACTACACCGCTATCTTTGTAAACATGGAAATATCTACACCGCTACCTGTATAAACATGGAAATATCTACAACACTATCTGTGTAAAATGGGAATATCTCCACAGTTATCTGTGTAGACATGGAAATATGTGCAACGCTATCTCTGTAAAGATGAAAATATGTACACCGCAATCTGGGCAAATATCAAAATATCTACAACGCTATCTCTGTAAACATGGAAATATTTACCCCGTTATCTGTAAAAACATGGAAATATCGACACCGCTATCTGTATAATCATGGAAATATCTACACCACCATCTGTATAAACATGGAAATGTCTACACCGCTATCTGTGTAAACATGGAAATATCTACACCACTATCTGCATAAACATGGAAATATCTACACTGCGATCTCTATAAATATTGAAATACCTACAACGCTATCTCTATAAACATGTAAATGCCTACACCGCTATCTTTATAAACATGGAAATATCTACATGGTTAACTCCATAAACATGGAAGTATCTACACCACCACCTGTATAAACATGGAAATTCCTACACAGTCATCTGTATAAACATGGAAACATCTACACCACTATCTGTATAAACCTGGAAATATCTACACTGCCATCTGTATAAACAAGGAAATAACTACACCGCTATCTGTACAAACATGGGAAAATCTACACAGCTCTCTCTATAAACATGGAAATATCAAAACTGTTGTCTGTATAAACATAGAAATTGCGAAACCGCGATCTGTATAAACATGGAAGTATCAACACCGCCATGTGTAAAAACATGAAAATATCTACACAGTCATCTGTATAAACCTGGAAATATCTACACTGCCATCTGTATACACATGGAAATATCTACGGAGCCATCTGTATAAACATGGAATTGTCTACACCGCTATCTCAATAAACATGGAATTACCTGCACCGCAATCTGTATAAACAAGGAACTACCTACACCGCTATCTCTAGAAACATGGAAATATCTACACTGTTATCTCTATAAATATGGAAGTATCTACACCACCATCTGTTTAAACATGCAAATATCTACACAGTAATCTGTATAAACAAGGAAATATCTACAACACCATCACTATAAACATGGAAATATCTACACTGCCTTCGGTATACACATGGAAATATCTACACAGCCATCTGTATAAACATGGAAATATCTACACCACTATCTGCATAAACATGGAAATATCTCCACTGTTATCTCTATAAACATGGATATATCTACACCGCCATCTTTATAAACATGCAAATATCTACACAGTCATCTGTGTAAACATGGAAATATCTACATCACCATCTCTATACACATGGAAATATCTACACTTCCATCTGCATACACCTGGAAATATCTACACAGCCATCTGTAAAAACATGGAAATATCTACACCGCTATCTCTATAAACATGGAAATACCAACACCGCTATCTCTATAAACATGGAAATATCTGCACCACAATCTCTATAAACATGGAAACATCTACACGGCCATGTCTATAAACATGAAAATATCTACACCGCCATCTCCAGAAACATGGAACTATCTACACCGCCATCTGTATAAACATGGAAATATTGACACCAATATCTGTATAAACATGGAAATATCTACACTGCCATGTGTATAAAGATGGAAATATCTACAACGAGAGCTGTATAAACATGGAAATATCTGCACCGCTATCTGTATAAACATGGAAATACCAACACCGTTATCTTTATAAACATTGAAATATCTACACAGCTATCTGTATAAAGATGGAAATATCTACAACGCTATCTGTGTAAACATGGAAATACCTACACAGCTATCTGTGTAAACTTCGAAATATCTACACAGCTATCTGTGCAAAGATGGAAATATCTACACCGCTATCTCTGTAAACATGGAAATATCTACACCGCTATCTGTATAAACATGGAAATATCTACACCGCTATCTGTTTAAACATGGAAATACCAACACCGCTATCAGTATAAACATGGAAATATCTACACCGCTATCTGTATAAATATGGAAATATCTTCACCACTATCCCTATAAACATGGAAATACGTACACCGCCATCTTTATACACATGGAAATATCTACACCGCTATCTCTATAAACATAGAAATATATACACGGCCATCTCTATGAACATGGAAATATCTACACCGCCATCTGCATGAACATGGAAATATCTACACCGCAATCTGTATAAACATGGAAATATATACAACGCTATCTGTATAAACATGGAAATATCTACACAGCTATCTGTATAAACTTGGAAATATCTACATAGCTATCTGTGTAAAGATGGAAATATCTACACCACAATCTGTGGAAAGATGCAAATATCTACACCGCTATCTCTGTGAACATGGAAATATCTGCACCACTATCTGCATAAACATGGAAATATCTACACCGCCATCTGTATAAAGATGGAAATATCTACACCGCGAGATGTATAAACTTGGAAATATCTACACCTCTATCTGTATAAACATGGAAATATCAACACCGCTATCTGTATAAACATGGAAGTATCTACAATGCTATCTGTGTAAACATGGAAATACCTACACAGCTATCTGTGTAAACTTGGAAATATCTACACAGCTATCTGTGTAAAGATGGAAATATCCACACCGCAATCTTTGCAAAGATGGAAATACCTACAACGCTATCTGTGTAAACATGGAAATATCTACACTGCTATCTGCATAAACATATAAATATCTACACCGCTATCTATATAACCTGCAAATATCTACACCGCAATCTGTATAAACGTGGAAGTATCTACATCGTTCTCTGTATAAAGATGGAAATATCTACACCGCAATCTCTATAAAGATGGAATTAGCTACACCGCAATCTGTATAAACATGGAAATATCTACACCGTTCTCTGAATAAAGCTGGAAATATCTTCACCTTTATCTCTATAAACATGGAAATATCTACACCGCCATCTCTATAAACGGGGAAATATCTACACATTCATCTGTATAAACATGGAAAGAACTACACTGCTTTCTGTATAAATATGGAAATATCTATACCGCTATCTCTATGAACTTGGAAATATCTACACCGCCAGCTGCATAAACATCTAAATATCTACACCGCCATCTTTATAAACATGGAAATATCTACACCGCCGTCTGTATAAACATAGAAATATCAACACCGCCATCTATATAATCATGGAAATATCCACACTGCCATCTGTGTGAACATGGAAATATCTACACCGCCATCTGTAAAAACGTGGTAATGTGTACACAGTCATCTGTATAAACATGTAAATATATACACATCCATCAGTATAAACATTAAACTATCTTCACCGCTGTCTCTATAAACATGGAAATACCTACACCGCTATCTGTGTAAACATGGAAATGTCTACACCGCTATCTGTATAAACATGGAAATATCTACACCGCTATATGTATAAACTTGGAAATATCTCCACCGCTATCTGTATAAACATGGAAATATCTACACAGCTATCTGTTAAATATGGAAATATCTACACCGCCATCTGTATAAATATGGAAATATCTATACCGCCATCTGTATAAATATGGAAATATCTATACCGCCATCTGTATAAACATGTAAATATCTACACCGCTGTCTTTATAAACATAGAAATATCTACAAGGCTATATGTATAAACATGGAAATATCTACACCACTATCTGTATAAACATGGAAATGTCTACACCGCTATCTCAATAAACATGGAAATATCTACACCGCCATCTGTGTAAACATGGAAATATCTACCCCGCTACCTGTATAAAAATGGAAATACCTACACCGCTATCTTTAAAAACGTGGAAATATCTACACCGCTATCTGTATCAACATGGAAATATCTACACCGCCATCTCTATAAACATGGAAATATCTACACCGCCATCTTTAAAATCATGGAAATATCTACACACTCATCTGTATAAACATGGAAATATCTACACCATCATCTGTATAAACATGGAAATATCTACACTGCCAGGAACTCAAGAGCAGCCTGGGCAATACAGCAAGGCCTCATCTCTACAAAAAAATTAGAAATATTAGCTGGCCATGGTCTTGTGCTCCTGTAGTCCCAGCTTCTTGGGAGGCTGAGGTGGGAGGATCTACGGAGCCCAGGATTTTAAGGCTGCAGTGAGCTTGGATAACGACTGCACTCCAACCTGGATGACAGAACAAGAACCTGTTTCAAAAAAGAAAAAGGAAAATAAAACCTAAAAACTAAAAACTGGATGTAGTTTGCTAGTAACTAAACAGCAAATTAATTGTAACATGCTTACATATCAACGATGTCTTTCTTCTTTGTTCATAAACCTGCTCACTAAGAAGCTGCTGAAGTCCATGGTAGTGACAGGTACATGTCTGCATCCTTGTCCTGACCTGCATCTTCTTTGATTGTCCCCATCTGTGTCTCCGACTGGCACTGCCGAACCGTCTTGCTACCTGATCAATGTTGTACTGAACCGGACTGCTAACTGATCAATGTTGTCGAGCTCACTGCACAAAGCTGTTCTTACAAGGTAGATTTCTGCCTGGAATAGCCATATTTACACTGTTTATATTCCTTACTCCTGACCCATCCAACGCAGCACAAGTTCTATTTATTGCCATAGAAACATAGGTCATTTGGAAACACCTCCTTCATTTCTATGGAATGTTCAAACATTTCTGACATTTTGGACTCTGTTCTAGCCTCTTGTTAAATATATCCAGAAAAGAGACAAAGCTTTATGGGGGGGCTATATGCACACATATGCTATAGAATAAGCTATCTAAATGCTTAAAAATACTTTCCATCTGTCACCGCACCTTAATAGGTACACAGAAATTAAGTATGTGTATATCTGTCTGTATAGATACGTATAAATATATATCCCCAAAACAAAAACTCATTCTCTTACTTATACATAGGTAGAATATAGGTGAATATACATATACATTTATAGGTAGAACAAAAAAACCCTCAGCCTCTTTAGGGCCATGTGTTTTCTCTGAGTAATTGTCACAATTAATTAAAATACATGTGTATGCCTTTTTAGATAAATTTCATCAGACCAGTTTCTGTCTGGTTGGAAAATAATAACTGCCTATTTGCTAAGTGCCCCTGCCCCCATACTATGTTCCAGTGAACTAAAGACCTCTGGCAATCATAGATTTACAACTCAGCAAGATTAAACAATTTATTGTTATTTATGACATCCAAGCTGTATCTTCTGTATTATATTCCACATTAGCATCTATCACCTTACATTTGAGAGATCCTGTCCAAAAAATGATTATGCCTCCTAACCAAACATTCAGCAGGGCTGCAGGAACAGGACCCCTGAACAAACATCCTGCCAAAGTACTTTAAAGCACCGTGAGCTGCCACAGCTGTGCATTTTCAGATGACTCAGCAGATTAGCATGGAGTCTCTTAGCCTCTGCTTGGTCTGTTCCTTTCAGTGATCTCTCACATGGCCCAGTCCATTCGGTTTGAAAATCCTCATGAAATGAGCAGATTATGATCTGGCTTCAGTAGAGGGCCATGGGGTGGGCATGGAGGGGAGAGGGTTTGCTCTTAACACAGCCTGAGCCTCAGAAAGGTTTCAGATGGAAAAGCATGGCACTGACTCAGCTCAGGCTTAACAGGAAATAATGCACAGACCACACCAAAAAAGCCCTTTATGTTGTGTGAAAGTCTATGCCGGAGCAGCTGCTGCCACCTCATGTACTGTGATACAGTGTGCATGTGTGTGTTTGTGTGTGCGTGAGTGTGAGTATGCACACAAATGTGTGCTGGGAGGGGGAGGAGATCACACCTTCCACAGTCGCCACCTCAGCCTTAGCTAGCAGCGTGGAGAATTGCCAAAAGTCAACAGGAAGCTGCACCAAAGCAACTGTGATCACCACATCAGCAGGCGCTTTCTGGTTAGTAAAGCTACTGGGACTGAAAAACACACACGATCTCGTCCTTCTTTTATTTTAATCAGAGCAAACTATTTTTATAATAATTGTGTTATATGAATAAATAATTCATAATGCTGTAACCCATTATCACATTCAATCCTCCCAACAACCCTAGAAGATATGTAGACAAGTATTATTACTTTCCCTATTTTTATAAATGAGGAAATAAACCCCAGGAGGCTAGGCGACTTCCCCACGGTCATAGAAGTTGCAAACAGTAGTATCATGATTCAAATCCAAAGCTTCTCCTTTTGTCTTTATCATTTTAATTTTGAAGGTAATGCGTATGCATGTATGATCTTTTAAATCCAGAGATGTATATGGAATAGATAGGAAAAGGGACTCTCCTTCCCCATTATACACCCCCTCCACCCAAGCTATATACACTGTTGACTAGAGTATGTCCTTTCAATCCTATTTTCTATGCCTACATTATATACAGAAAAGCAGGATTACGTTACACACAATATTCCAGTCATTGCTGTTTTTCACCAACAAGCTATCATTCACATCTTTTTCATACTACATATAAATTTATATCCTTTATTTTAGGGGTGTATATTGTGCAGTTGTGTCATAAATTATGTACCTGTTCTCTGTTGAACATATAGATTTTTTCTGAGTTTTTCCTTAGCAAAATGCTGCAGTGAGTACCCTTGTACACAGATGTTTGTACATTTGTTCTAGAAAAATCTACAGTAAAGATTCTTAGATTAAGAGATTCCCAGGTTATTAGAAAACTACTCTATTAATTTAGATATATACTTCCAAATTGCCTGACCAAAAAGTTATGTCAATTTAACTTCTATGAACAGTATACAAACATGACAATTTTCCATCACCTACACCAACTCTGGGTAATTTCATCTTTTTTACAAGTTGATGGATTGTTTTAATTTATATTTCTCTGGTTATTAATAAGGTTGGCCACCTGTTCATGTGTTATTATTGATGATATTTGTATTGAATTGTTTGAATTTTCTTGATTTCAAAAAACGTTTTACATGTCATAGATATTAAATATTTGTTGTAAAACTCTCCTTCCAGTATTGTGTATGTGTTTGGTCAAGTAGAATAAACTCTCGTCCTCTGATTTCAGATTCCTTTCTCTTTCCATTAGAAATCCCTAAATGTAAAACTACATATTGATAGCTAAAAACCAGGATGTTTACTGGAGAAAAAGAATACAAAGGCAATAATTAAATATTATATTTATACAAAATACCTACTAGTACCAACTTAAAAAGAGAAAGTAAAAGTCAAATGCTTCTACGACTTCAGACTAAGAAAAAGAACTTTTGAGGTTGAATGTTCCTGAAATTTTTCTTTTCATACAACTACGGACATGACTTCAAAAGTTGATGTGACTAAAAAATGTAAGATATGAAAGATATTTGAAGACTCAGAGAAGGTGGATTTTCATTTTAACAAGTCACATATATATTCTAGATATCCTCTTATTCGTAACTAAGAGAGTCAAATCAGATGAAAGAATCTAAAATTTCCCTTTGACTGTGTTAAGTAGAAGTAGTAGAGGCATATTGGCCAAATCTTGAGTGTTTGCAAATTGACTGTTAAGGCTATAGGCTGGCACAGGTCATTGAAGCCCTAGCTTATTATCTTTAATTTTAAAATCCCCAAACAATTTATACTAATTTTTCTTGTCCATTATTTCCAAATAATCTTGTTTAAAGGTTATTACAGTGCTTGCTCATGTTACTGTTGTCTAACAGAAGGGTATCCGGGGCCTTAAAACTGAGAGGGTTAGGATTAATGATTCCAATACCTATGCTTGGACATCTCCAAAAGTGGGTTCCAACTTCTTGTCCTCAAGTCTGTATAGAAACTAGCAAACTTCCAGAGTTCACAAAAGGCTCAAAGAGAACAGATGTTTTATAGAAAATTCTTAGAGCAAGTTTCACGCATAATGTTGCTGATGCGTGTCTGCCTTTTCAATAAACATCACTATGCTTTATCACAAGATTTAATAAAGCAGCTTAGTTAAAAATGCCATCTGGGTCTCTGGACACATTAAACAAAGCTTAAAATAACCACCCCAGCAACTGGGAGGACCCAGCTGTTCTCATAATCTGTCCCACTCCTTTTACTTCCCCAGAAAAAGAGTGAATGAAGACCACAGACTAAAAGCATCCAGAAGGAACTGACACAAACAGGGAGATAGATGGAGCCAAGGGCTCCTGTAAGTTTGCTATTGCTCACATAATAGATTTGCTAATTCCACAACCTGCGGATGGTGATTAAGAATGGGAAGCAGAAAGAGGGAAGAGAGAATCATAGAAGGGCTCATTCAAGTTTTCTAATGTATCACAAACCTGTCCTCCCTAATGTCTGGATCATAGCAGCCCATTCCATTCACCTATTCTCTAGTGAACTCCAATAGAAAATACAAAGCCATCACCACCCAGTTCTTTCTCCCTTCTAGAGATGAGATATTAGCCACCCAATCCCAGATTCTCAGATCCATTCCAGGAAAGAAGCCCTAGGTATTGAAGCACAGCTTTCCCTCCCTCCCTTCTTTCTTCCACCCCAAGATTTGTTCCCCAGATAGTTCTAGTAAATGCAAAACCAAGTATATTCTCATTCTTTAGAGCAACCAGCTTTTCATGGCCAACTGGAATCAAACACAACCTGCACAAACATCTATCTGGAGGACACTCCCAAGGCTCCTACTGAGCCAGCCTTCTGCATACCACTGCATTTCAGCTTCCTAGTTCACAAGACACTGAGACATTCTTGAATTCTGCAAGGTGCACTGTGTGTTAATATCTTGGCTGCTCATCATGTGGCCAATAAAGGGCATGACTAGTCAACAAATAAATTTTCTCTTGGCTAAAACTTGCAACAAAACTGTAAGCTGTTTACCAAGGGGCCCACTGCAGGTTATATTCAATATATACAGTCAAATCCTAACTATCTGAGATATATTCAGTTGACCATACACCTTTATATTTCAGTAAAAGGTCTTTACGTTTCCCAGTGCTATCGATGTTACAAAGTGCTTTCATATGCAGTGCTTCATCTGATTTCCAGGATAATTAAATGATCCTGTCATACCTGATTTTTAGATGAGGAAACAAGTGGTTTCTGGGTATTTCAAGAGGCTAACGCATCTGCCCTCCAACTTGTATGTGAAAACCAAAAACAAAATTCCAAGGCCCTTCAACCATCTGAATGGACTTTGACTCTTTTGGTCAATATATGGCAGAGCTAGGAAAAGCAGGTGAGTCTTCCAGCTGCTGATACAGGGTTTTTTCTGCCATACTCCATTACCTCCAAGGCTAAAGTCAAAAGAGGGTGTGGTTATCACATGAAAAAATCTGGTTTGGATTTCCCAAATGTGTATGTAGTATTTGGGGATTTACCTTAATTTAACCTACAGTTCTTTTGGGTTGTAACAGTCTGACTCCATTTTTGAAAACAAAACAAAATCGATTTTAAATGCTGAATTATAGATCTTTGCTGTCCAGTATGGTAGCTACTAACCACTTATGGTTATTTGCATTTCTATTTTAATTAATTAAAATTCAGTAAAATGCAAAATTCAGTTCTTCAGTTGCTCTAGCCACATTTCAAGTGTTACAGTAGTCACATATGGCTAGTGGCTGGGACAATGCAGATTATAGAACAGTTCCATCATCAAAGAAACTTCTATTGAACAGTGCTATTATATAATGTCATCTCCAGAGAAAGAAGACTTTAGAAAAAGTCAGAAACGGCCGGGTGCAGTGGCTCACACGTGTAATCCCAGCACTTTGGGAGGCCAAGGCAGGCAGATCCCTTGAGGTCAGGAGTTCAAGACCAGCCTGGCCGACATGGTGAAACCCCGTCTCTAGTAAAAATACAAAAAATTAGCTAGGCGTGGTGGTGCATGCCTGTAACCCCAGCTACTCAGGAGGCTGAGTTGGGAGAATCACTGGAACCCAGGAGGCAGAAGTTGTAGTGAGCCAAGATTGTGCCACTGCACTCTAGCCTGGGTGACAGAGCAAGACTCCATCTCAAAAAAAAAAAAAAAAGAAAAAGAAAAAGTCAGAAACATCTTGAGGCAGGCATAGTGCTGTCATCTGTCCAATATTGAAGATGATTTAAGAATAAGAAAGAAGAAGAGAACAAAGAAGAGAAAAAGAAGTTGCCTTAGGTGTACCTACCCAGAAAAGGACAAAGGCATTCTTGTAGTCATTGTGTTGTATTTTAGCTCTTAAACTTTTTAAGAGATTAGAATAATTTGACACATAGAAGATCTAAACCACTGAAGAGGCTCTGAAGCAGATAAAAGTAGAAAGAAAATAAAAAACTAATTAGGTACAAACTAAGCTTAACCACAATTCGTTTAAACGGTACTATTTACTCTTCACATGATTGGTTTTTCTTTTGCTTTATAGTATGACATAGCTTATATCTTTAAAGGGGAATTAAAATATTTCTGGGAATTTTTAAAAGTAAGTTCACACAGCCACATAAAAACTACAGAAACAGATAAAACCTATCTTCTCATTTATTCCCTAATCCATTCAAATTAAATATAAAAATCCAAGCAGCCACAGTGATATTCAAAAAAGCAAAAGTGAGACAAAACAAAATTCATTTGTCACCTGTGGAGGTAGTTAGCTCACCTAATCTTCACTCCAAACACCAGTAATTTTTAAAAGACAGAAATAAACATATGTTCTGCCTTCCCGGAAGGAACTATGTTTCAGGGTAGCCAAATAACCCAGTTGTGAAGAAAATGGTCTGCTTATAGAAAAATGCCAGCTAAAACATGTAGATAGAATTAGAGAATTAGAAATTCACCATTTGGAAACCCCTAATGAAATAATCAACTCAAGCAAGGATCATTAATAAATGCTAAAACAATCAAGTAACTATTGATACAGAATATAACTGAATATACACATGGTACAAAGTTCACGTCACAGACTACTGGCTTGACCCAAGGGGGAATATAGCAGAGGAGATAGGCAGTGATCACCCTAACCTTGCGATCATCTCACCATCACTAATGATGGGATGTGAATACACATTATTGCCTATGAAATAGTCTTTAAAAAAAGAAGTTGAACCTGAATCTAACTAAACCTTGCAATGGGCTGAACGTGTATGTCTTCCCAAAATTAATATGTTGACATCCTAACCCCAAAGGTGCTGGTATTAAAAGGTGGGGCCTTTAGGGGGTCATTAGATCATAAGGACAGAGGCTTCATGATTGGAATTAGTGCCCTTATAAAAGAGGCCCCAGAGAGCTAGCTAGTCTCTCCCACTATGTGAGGGCCCAGCAAGAAAGCCAATCTATGAACCAGAAAGTTGGTCCTAACCAGATATCAAAACCACATGCTCCTTGATTTTAAACTTTCTAGCCTCTAGGACTGTGAGAAATAAATTTCTGTTCTTTATAAGTCATCCAGTTTTTGGTATTTTGTTATAGCAGGCCTAAAAGCCTTTAGAACTAACTTCCAGTTAACCAGGAAAAAACAGAGTGAAAAGTTAAATGACACCATAAAAAGCAACCAGAAAATTCCAGAAGGGGAAATATTCTACAGGACAACTGACTAGTTTTTCAACAAGTCAATTTCACTAAATAAATACATAAACAAAGAGTATGTGTATTTTCCAGGTTAAAACAGTCTTGAGCTAAATAATCAAATGCAATGTGTGTCCCTTGATTAGAAGAAACTAATTTGAACAAACCAGCCACAAAAGATATTTCAGGGAGACCAAGCTGGAAGGATCACTTGAGGCCAGGAGTTTGAGACCAGCCTGGGCAACGTAGTAAGACCTCCATCTCTACAAAAACAATAAATTAGCTGGGCATGGTGGTGTGCACCTCTAGTCCTAGCTACTCAGGAAGCTGAGGCAGGAAGATCACTTGAGCCCAGGAGTGTGAGGCTGCAATGAGCTATGATTGTTTCACTGCACTTCAGGCTGTGTGAAAGAGCAAGACTTTGTCTGAAAAAATAAAAGGACATTTCATAATAATTGAGGAAATCTGAATGTGGACTGGGTAATAAATGATATAAAAAAGCCATTTTTTATTTTGTTTGAAAAGATGATTTTGTAACTATACAGGAAAATGTTCTTATTTTTTTAGAAATCTGTACTAAAGAATTTAGGGGTAAAATATCATTTTCTTTAATATACTTTCAAACACAACCAAAAAATAGTCATGACACAAATATAGCAAAATGTTTACAATCTATGTTCTATGCTTGCCTGTGAGTGCCATTAATCTCATCTCTCTGCTTTTCTGAAAGTTTGAAAATTTCAAAGTTTTATAATAAATTTTTTTACATCCCATAATTTTATAATAATTTTTTTAAAGTTTGAAGCAAATCAACAACTATAGCTTCAAAAATATCCTGACCCACAATAAACATTGAACAGGGTATATTTCTCCCATTTCCTAAAAAGTTGGCCCAGGAAGGAGTATGAGAGCTGCCATAGCTCTCCCAAGGCTCATTATTCTCCATCACTCCATGGTAAATCCCAAAATAAATTTTTTAAAAAGTTGTTTAAATTTATAATGTTTTTGATTCTATAATAATTTTATAATAAAATAATTGTAAAATGTTTTTGATTTTATAATTTATAAAAATTTTTATACATGTTTATGTTTGAAATGTCTATTTCAAACTTTATGAGATATTAAAATATAAGTAATATAGTTCATCATTTTAGAAATGCCATGCTTTTCTTCTCCAGCAATTACATAATCAAAGAGTAACTGTAGTTTTTCCTAGAACATTGCTTTGTAGGCTGGGCATGGTGGTTCATGACACTTTAGGAGGCCAAGGCAGGCAGATCTCTTGAGATCAGGAGTTTGAGACTAGACTGGGCAACACAGAGAAACCCTATGAGTAGTAAAAACTCAAAAATCAGCTGTGCGTAGTGGCGTGCACCTATAGCCCCAGCTACTCAGGAGGCTGACGTGGGAAGATCACCTGAATCTGGGGAGGTCAAGGCTACAGTGAGCCAAGACTGTACCATTGCACTCCAGCCTGGGCAACAAAGTGAGACCCTGTGTCAAAAAAAAATGAAATTTAATTGAAAAAAAGAAAATTGCTTTGTAAAATTAATTTTTCAATCAAAACCAAGATTTTTCAGATATAGAGAATGCAGCCCACTGGTCAGATTTGTCAGTTCAAAGAGAAAAAATTCCAGTTTCCTATTTTTCTAGCCTGCTTATGATTATCCAATAGGATATCAAAAAAGACCAAAGCCTTTGGGATCCATGTTCAGTATTCCTGAGTCTAACTCAGGATGCCAAATCAGGAGACAAGCACATTCTCATCAATTTTCAATCATTCGAGACCAATTTTGCTTATAATTATCCAGTTCTTTTAGACCACCTTTCTCCTGAAGCCAGCCTTATGGCTATTCACTTCACTTTAGCATAAGCCCCCAAGAAGGTGAACAAAATGAGGAAACGATTGGTTAAAGTTGGCGTTTGAAATTCTGAAACATGTCCACCATTCCCTTCACCCATGCCCGCCCCTCTTAGAAGTAGTACTTTCAGATTATTTAAGAGTTGATGCTTCTATGTGGATTTTGTCAGCTGTCCTTTATAACAGCTAGTGCATTTAATTTGACTCTATTTTCAGCATATATTGACCTATGCTAATTATCTGTTAAAATAAATTCCACTCTTAGAGTTAATAAAGTGTGTGTGTCATGGAAGACCCATTGAAGTAAGAAGCTGAGGAGCCCTTATGGTAAAGTGGGACAAGAAATAATAAGACATAATAATTTTCCCATGCAAATCAACAACCGTAGCTTCCAAAATATCCTGACCCACAACAAGTATTGGACAGGCCATGTTTCTCTCACTCCCTAAAAATTTGGCTCAGGAAGGAGTATGAGAGCTCCCATAGCTCTCCCAAGGCTCATTATTCTCCATCACTCCACAGGAACAGCCTGTCAGAGAAGAGTGAAAGACCATTTGTCAACCTCTCTTCAACTCCCTGATTCTAGCCAAACTTCATCAATCTCAAGTGAGGAGCCAGAGAGAAATCAAGCCCCATATATCCAGCATCATTGTCTACTGGAGTCAAAAATCACAATTCCACTACCCACCCCAACACCACTGGCCCTGTTTCTCCCAATTGCTTTTTATTGTGTTTTTCAAAAAAATCTCCTTTCCCTATCCCTGCAACACCGAGAAGGAGGAATTATAGTAGATAAATATGAAGCATGGAGATCCTTTAAAAATGTTTTTAATAATAAATGAGAAAATGAAAAGGAAAGGGTTGGGAAGGAAGGAGGGAATACAAATGCCAGGGAAATGTTCAGTTTTGTTTTTAAAGATGTTAACACTCATTTATACATCTGCAAGACACTCCCCTTAAAGTCAAGTTCTATGAGTGTGGGTCTGGTTGCATGAATAAGGATAAAATTACCTTTTTAGACGATGTTTCCTACATATCATTCAGAGACCCCTGAAGTTAGGTATCCCTCTTGTAGATGTCCTTGAGATGCTGCTGGACCTGGGAAAGAGGAAACTGGGATACGGGTCTATGCCAAAAGGTGCTTCTAGTTATAGGACAGAGAGGAAAGGGGCAGAGGGAGAAAAACCCGAAGTCTGAGAATCTGGATTGCAGAAGACTACCGAGGTCGTGGGAGAAGGGAGAGAAAACAAGGATGAAAAGCGAAAGGGGAAGAGGCATGAAATGTTGTCAAATGTCAAAAGGCATTTGGAGAGAAGTTGGGAATTGCATTAAGAAAACCACTGCAAATCTCATTTCAGACCATTTAGAGATATGCCCCCTGGGAACTGCGAGCTCAGGCTGTTTAGCATCAAACAAATGGATCCACTCCATCCCTACCCTAATTAAATAAATCATTCAGTAATTCCACTGGGTTAAAGAACCAAAATATTAAAAACCTTCAGGACCTACTCTTGCCAAATATGTCAGGGATCGTGTGTGTGTGTGTGTGTGTGTGTGTGTGTGTGTGTGTGTGTGTGTGTTCTGAGACACCACTACTGTTAAATAGGCAGAGCTAAGACTTAGGGGACTGGCAGATTATTGCAAAAAGGGCACGGGGAAGAGGGACTATGTTGTGAGCCTGGGAAAGAAGTTTGTGTGGGGACTGTGGGCAGTGAACACGTTGGGAACAATATGGAAAACTGGGAGCTGCCTTGGAATCTACAGGGCCGGGTAAGAGAATGTCCGAAAGAAAAATGAGCAGGTGCAGGATGTGTGCAGAGTCGGAGAAGAGTCCAGGGCACCCGGAGTGGCTCCAGGAACGACGGACACCCCTCAAGGCTTTTGGGGGCGGTGGGTACTAATAGAACCCAGTGTCCGGGGTGCGCCGGGGAGGCTGCGAGCGCGGCGGGATTGGGGCGCTGGAGGGTGAGGACGCGGGAGTGAGGAAGCAAAGCCTGGGCCGGGCAGGGGCCTCCCAGCTGGGCCCGGAGGCAGCAGGGGGACAAGGGCTAGGAGAGGGCATGGCGGCAGCGCGGCGGGAAGCGAGGGGCATCCGGACACTCACCCCGTTGGCCGCAGCCATCTGCCCCACGATCTCGATGGCCGTCCTGCTGAAGTACCTGCCGTCGCTGCCCACCACCGTGGTGCAGCCCCGACGGTCGCGCAGGTCGATGGACGATAGCACGCTCTGGATGAATTTGGGCAGGTAGTTGCGCTGGCCCTCGAAGAGGCCGGTAGGTCGCCGCAGAACCCTGCCGCCGGCCAGCCGCCGGTCCTCGTAGGGCGCAATGGGCACTGTTAGCACCGGGATGGGGCTCCCCTCCGTGGCGCCTCCTGGCCGGTCCTGCTGAGGCTTCCGGGGCCGGAGGCAATCTGCAGCCTGCCGGGGGCCTCCGCCCACCTGGCCGCGCACCGGGACTCCGCCTCGCGCCCAGGCCCCCTCTCCGGCAGGTCGGCACCCTGCGCCCTGCACCCGCCCGCCTGGGGACTGCCCGCCCCTCCTCTCCGTGCGGCTGCTCGCTGACTCCCTCGGCGGAGATTGCTTCTGCCTTCCTGTAAAGTTTTCTCCCGCCCACCTTCTCCGCTGCCAGACCGCCCGAGGTGTCCTCAGTTTCTCCCCAAGTTGGACTCACTTTCGGGGTGTCCCAAAATCCTGATTCCAGGGCCTGCTAGCCCGACCCCGGTGACGCCTGCACCCGCGCCTGGCCCCAGCCTTCACGCGCGATTGCCGCCCTCCGGGGCACACCCTCCGCCAGAAAACAGCCGGCGTGCAGCGAGACTTTGGGCAGAGTCCGGGTTCCTCTCCGGCGCCAGGCTCGTCTCCCTGTCTCCCTGGGAGTGCGCAGCCTACACGCACCAGTTTCTCTTTAGAACAAGCACGGGGAGGGATTTGGGAGGGGGCTGAAAACTTTTGCCATCAGCGAACAGCCTCAGCCAAAAATAACCCTGGAAAGGCGAGCTAAGAATGGTTATCTCCTGCCAGCGCTGAAATCGGAGGCTGGGCGCTGCATGTGGGGTGTGTGTGTGTGTGTGTGTGTGTGTGTGTGTGTGTGTGTGTGTGTACCCTCCCACCCCGACCATTTGTTGAAGGGAATCACCACTGTCAGACTTCAATCCAACAGGACCCACTCGAGCCATCCACACTTTCCCCAGCCTCCTCCAAAACAGCTCACTTTCCGGTATGGACAATTCTTTTTTTTTTTTTTTTTTTCCCTTGTTTGTTTGTTGTGGTGGTTGCAACAGCAGCAACACAGACGACACATATTTCCCTATTCTTCTCGCCCTTCTCACCCTCCCTACCCAGCTCCTGCCTTAGAAACAGGCTTGGCCTACACTGTATCTGTCCACACTGCCTGAACTCTTCCCTGAATTAATCGTTTTCAATAGGAGGGGGCTAAATCCCTTATTAATGCCCTACCAGGAGTGAATGAATAAAGCCAAGTTAAAGGGGAACTGGGTACCACATACTGTGCTAGGTTTCTTTGCATGTATCCTTTCATTCTGCTGGAGCTAAAGATGTTCTGCCTCCTCTCCATAAAACGCACCCAAACTCCAAAACCAGGAAATTCTCCATAGAAAATAGGAGTGAAGAGAGACAAGACTAACAGGATATACGGCAAAGCAGGAAGAAAGTTTTGTCTCCCATTTCGCTCAAGGAATTTTTGGACCCACCAAGGCTACTGTCCTGAAAGATCCTGCTGCTTCTCCTTCCCCAAATATTGTCCACTTCCTGAGAGTAAGGCTGACACGCCGCAGGCTTTTAAAGTGTTTGGTCACAGTAAGACAACTGTGAGTAATAACACACATTGTATACTGTTTTGCAATTGATAAAAGGCTTTGCATCTGTTTTTTTCTTTGGAGGCTGAAGAAAAGAATAATGGTATTCACGCAGTTCTCATTTTACAGATGAAAACAAGAGGACTTTTTCTGTGAAGTCAGGAAAGTGGTTACAATGGTACTTTCTGCCTGTCCGAATTATGTATTGCCCCTCCCCTTTCTATTAATAACATTGAAGTGTGATGGGACAACCACTGAAGCTGTCAGTTGAAACCTGCTGGGACTTTTTAGCCATTCTCTTCAACATAAAGAATGGGTGTTTTTGGAGGGGGTGAGAGGAATGGGGAAATGTTGTCAAAGAGTACAATGTTTTAGTTGAGACAGGAAGAATACATTTTGTTGAGATCTACAGCACAGCATGGTGACTGTAGTTTACAATGAAGTATTGCGTATTTCAAAATTGCTAAGACAATAAATTTCAAATGTTCTCACCACAAAAAAGATAGGTTTTGAGGTGATGAATCTATTAATTCTCTGGATTTAATTATTCCACAATGTATACATATATCATAACATCACATTATACCTCCGTAAATACATACAATTTTAATTTGTCAATTAACATTTTTTTAAAAGAATAGTGTGGCCAGTTGGGGAGGTAGTTTTTTTTTTTTTTTTCCTCTAGTCTCTACTCAGTCTCCAAGATCCCATTCCCCATAAAATTCCTGTCACCCAGGAGGAGTGCAGTGGCACAATCATGGCTCACTGCACCCTCTCCCTCTTGGGCTCAAGCGATCCTCCTGCCTACAGGTACATGCCACCACGCCCAGCTAATTTTTGTAGCTTTTGTAGACATGGGGTTTCACCATGTTGCCTAGGCTCGTCTCGAACTCCTCAGCTCAATAAATCTGCACACTTTAGCCTCCCACAGTGCTGGGATTACAGGTGGGAGCCACCAAGCCCAACCCATAAAGTTCCTAACTTTTTATCTCCCTGGGAGTGCACAGCCTACACACACCAGTTTCTCTTTAGAACATACTTAAGAGTCTTGGCTTAGCATCCAACAGACAGAACTTTAACACTTCTACGGATCTGTGCACCTGTCTATGGTGTGGGGTTTTTAAGATCTCTTTCTAATGACACTTTATTTTGCAAAGCAGGACAGTTTCATTCCCAGAAGAGCAGGTATGGTAAATCCTTTGTTCCAGTAATGAAGACAATGATCCAAACCCTAAGCCTCAGAGAAGCCCAGAAACCCTCCAGGCCTCCATCTCTCTGCTCCTAGCACCTGCCTCTCTCTTGACATCAACATCATTCTCCCCTCTCACAGCCCAGCTCCTTCCACAGACCCAGGGATTAGGCACCAGCACCTCAGACTAGATTTTAGAGAATTACCATTCAAGAGGCAATCCTCTTCCCTTGGTTCCAATTTCAAGGTTCTCAAAGACTGGAACAGGGCTAGTTTGAGGCAATGTGCCCCATTGCATAGCCAGAAAGAACCTTACAGTGAAAAGGAAAACAATTCTTCCAAAGTAAGGGGGTGCTGATCCCCAGAGGGAGGACAGATGGGCAAACAAACAGTAACCGGGCCACCACATTCTTCACACTCACTGATCAAGGACTTCTAAAACCACTTTTCTTTTCTCTGAATTTATATAGGATTTTGTATCACTCATAAAGGAATGTCTTATAGGCTGATAACACCTTTCTATTCATGCTTACACTTAACGTTTAGGCTAGGATAATTTCCTAACCTCAGTGTCCTCACTATAAGATGGGAATTATTATAATCCCTACCTCATAAATTGTTGGGAGGATTAAAATACTTAGTAAAGTGCCTGACTAACAGAAAGGCATTCAATAAATGTTAGCTATTCATGGTGTCATCATCATTATATTTACCATTATTAGTAATCTCCTGTATTGCAAGAATTACAGTTTATATTTTTGTAGACCATCACTGTAGCTAAAGGGTCTTTGGGCCATAGGTGATATTCCATAAAGGTTGGTTAAATTGATCTGTGGTTTTTGACTATGGAAACTCAGAACTCCCTCAAAATGTACAAAACAGATTTACCTGCTAAATAAATCTCTTCAAAGCTGACCCCAGGTTTGATTGAATTAATTCCAAAGAATTTGTCACAATGATGGAGAAAGGAAACTTAGAGGGCCCCACAGTTGTTTGCTGGTAAAATGAGAAGTTTGGATTAGATCAATGTTTCCCAAAATATTTTCCTCAGAATGTTAGTGCCCCTCGAATCCTGCACAAAGCAAGAGTTTCATGACCAAGTAGCTTTTAAAACTCCTGTACACTCTATTCCCATTCTTCACAATGCACACTTTCATATTAAAATTTCTGAGAGGTCCTCAACAGAAGACATCACTTAACTTTTTTTTTTTTTTTAAGACAGATTCTCACTCTGTCACCCAGGCTGGAGTACAGTGGCCACCACTCCTGGCCTAAAAATTTTTTAACCTGGTGCTTCCCAATCTAAACTCACAGGGACCAGTTTTCTTAATGAAAGAGAATCAGACTAGCTTGTAACCATAGCTGGTGACACTCCCCTGCCCCATTCCTTGTATGTCCTCAGTGGACTAGGTCAGGAATAAATAAATTTTCCTGATTCTCAAGGGCTGGTCACTCCTTTGCACTGAGCTCAAAGCTTCTCTGTAGCATGGGTCACAATGAATGGTAGCCCTGATAGCCTAGAGTAGCCTTTCAGCCTTCTCTGAGCCTCTAAAGACTGAGGATCCTTGGCATGAAATGGAGCAACTGATATACCCTTGCTTTCCCTGGGGACTCTCTTGCTCTCAAAAAGGCATCAGCCATCATCTCCATCTAGAGAATATACTAGCTGACTCAGCTTGACCAGCCTGTCCCAAAATGAGAATCTGGGTAAAATAAGCATTGAAACATTTCATTCCTTGTAGATTCACAAAACATATTAGCATATTACAGACTATGAAGTTCTGCAGGAAAAAAAAACCTATTTAACTTTAATCCAACATTGCCAAGTTTTATTTGACCATGGAAGATTTTTCCAAAACCCTTACAAACAGATCAAGGACATTAATCTTTCATGAAACACTAGATCCCCAAGGTCCTCTCCAGCTACATCATTCTGTGATTTTCTTTTTTATTTATGAGGCATTAAAAGATTAATCTCTATCAGACTTCCATTTAGAAATTCACCAGAATGTGCAAAGGCAGCAGGTAAAATTGCTGAAGGGTATTATAAAAATACCCTCCAGTGATTTTTGAAACTTAAACTGAAATATTTATATAACTATATATTTCAGTTTGTATATTATATATATATGTATATACACACATATATATGTGTGTATATATATTGGTGTATGTATATCTATATCTATGTATATATGGCATTATATCCATTTTACAGATGCAGAAACTGAGGTTTAGAGGGGGTGAGCAATTGGTCCAAAGCCACACAGCACACAGGTAGTCATTGATAAAGGTAAAAACAAGAGTTGAAGCCTGAGGTGTAAGGACACAGAGACAAGTACACAAATGTTTACAAGTTACACATATGACACGTGCCTTTAATATGAATTTCTTGAACATTCATTTAGAGGCCTTACAATGAAGACATCAGAGTGGCAGCAAGTTCTGTTGGAATCAGGGGAGCGTGTTCTTCTATAATCCCCTGGCTAACAGGAAAGCACACTGATTTGGCCCATGGTAGTTATACACTCCCATTGAGTCAGGGGCCACTTCTATGCACACAGGAGGTGCTAAAAATATGCTGTTGACTCATTGCCTCTAAGAGCAGAAGAAATGCCAAAAGTATAGGACAAGAGGCAGAAAAGCACACGGAAAAATGTCGTAGGGCGGTCCTCTGAGGAAGTGTTAGATCCCTTTGAAATCTGTCCAAACACTTTCTTGTGCTGGGGAAAGTCAATTCCATATTTCAAGCAACCCCACATGTCATACGAGTATCTTGTACGTGTTTGTGTACTCGTGTCTGTGAACTTACATCTCAGACTTCAACTTCTCGCTCCCCACCCTTATCAATGACTGCCTGCATGGCCTTGGGCAAGTTGCTTTCCCTCTTCAAAGCTCAGTTTCTGCATCTATAAAATGGACATAATGCTACCTACCTCATGGGGTTAGTGATCACATTTAAGGAGCTAATATGTGGAAATTGCTTACACAGTACCTATCACATAATAAGGGTTTAATAAGTGTTTGATGTAATTGTTTTGATTATTACTACTATTACTAAAATAATAATTACTACAATAATAATGATTCTTATTCTCTATATTAGTATTATCTTTGAAAATGGGCATGGATTATGTCTATGTAACACTTTTGGCACAATATCTAGCATTATATCACACACAAATTAGAGAATTCATGTTATTAAGGATGAAAAAATATTTTTACTGACCCTTCAATTCTTCGTAAGTAACTGCAAAAGAAGCCATTATCCCAACACATGAAATAAAAAAGAAAATTCAGTTCCTCTGGAGTTTGTTTTTGGAGGTAGCCACAGGATACCTAAATTTTTTTTCTTTTCAGAGAGACCGAGGGGCTCACTAGGTTGACCAGGCTGGTCTTGAACTCCTGGTCTCAAGCCATCCTCCCACCTCAGCCTCCCAAAGTGCTGGGATTACATGCATGAGCCACCACATCCAGCCTACCTCAAATATTGAATGCTGTTAATAAATCTCCTGAGGCCAGCATAAGAAGGTGATGGGCAAAACTAATGCAGGTATGTTTTTCTGGCTTTTTCATGTATTGGGCCAAACTTTGAAAAGCACTTACTATTAATGGCTAACTTGCAAAATTTGTGATTTATTAAAAGCAGATTTTAATTGTTTTACCTAAAAATAATAGGCCTCTGATCTGCCAAAGATGAAGATTTAATTTCTAGGTGTTCCCCACAATACCTAGAAACATCAGTGGAATCGATTATTAAACACTTTAGAACTGTTCTCATCAAAGTTCTTTAATATATAATAGAGCAAAAGAAAAGTTTCTTTTCTAAAGGCTTCTCTATACTTTTTTTAATAGTTGAATTTCATTTCTGAAGGCTCCTAAAAAGAATAGAATTTAGATCTTTATTAAAGAGGAAATATATTTTCCATGTTTAATTTAAATGACATTCCATCAGTCATTTGCAATCTTAGCCTACACGGAATTTCTTTTTTTGGTAGTTTTTATGTTTGGGCTTTAGGAGGGGATTCCCAATAATCTCTATATAAATATTTCTAATCTCTATATAAATATTTTAACATTTCAATGTAAATTAGTTTTTTAAAGCTATTTTATCCATAAAAATAATAAATTTGCATGGCTGAGGGTGAAATAATGTGATACCAGGACCCCTCAGTTTTGGGGGTTGTGAGTAGATCCCATCTTCATGTTCCTCCAGCCCAGCCCAAGCCTGGCTCAGGGCCTCCTCCCCCATTTGCCAGGAACCACCATCCCCAGGGATTCTATGTGCCCTGCCTGACCAGTGTTCTCCATCAGAGTTTACCAATCTTTTGTTCATTCCCTCAGAGCACAGCTAAGCAAGAGTACACTAATTTGAAAATTAACTCAAGCAAATAGAGGAACAATATCCCCAACACATTGCATTTTAACATAGGGTTTCCTGGACACACTGTTTCAACCCAAGAGTTGGGCTAATAGTAGGAGTTCCATCTGCTAAAATACGGCTGTCAGCTTCAGAGGGAAATTCATGAACGTCTTCGTAGTTTGTTTTTACGTTTCACTTGGCACTGTTTCTAAAATTTCCTCTGAAGCCAAAAAATAAGTTATTTCCCAGCACACTGGGCACTTTTCATTTATCATTGGATTGATTTTTGTAACTTGCAGTAGGAGCTGAAATCGACCAGGGGGTTCTTATCCAACAGACAGCAGCAAAACTCTTTGTGTATCTGCGTTCCTTTCAACAAGCGTGACTTCCTCAATGGCATCATTCGTGAGCGTAACACAGAGCTCAGCAATAACGTTTCTTCACTAACCCTACCAGGTATCCAACATAGGATGTTACTTCCTTTCACTGTTTTCCGACTCCTGGCAGATATTAATCATTGGGATTTGGGAACAAGGAAATAGAATTTCTGAGAATGCTTGGGAATTCCCAAATTCATATGATTTTCATAACACTTCACTTACAAGTTTTTGAAAAATAATAAGTGACTATAATAACAAGCAAATAGTCGTTTTTTTCTGTAACAGGATTATATGAAAAGTTTTAGTAGTCTTCTGTTTTTAAAAGATATGATAACAAATGATGATTTCTTATTATTAGGAGCCAACATATTGTAACAAGATTATAAAATCCAATAGCATTAATAGAGAAAACATTAAAAAGAAATGAATATTATCACAAAATAAATGCTAAAGAAAAGTCCTTTAAAGATTGAAAGGTAACACCACAAATACTTAATGCTTTAATCGTTGTTTACATGACATTGTTAAACAAGGCATCAATCATCCCCTCCAATACCATTTAAATAACATAACATTCTGATCTCCTGGCAAGATGAATAGCACTAGAAAGAAGCAACTGTCAAAATGGCCGATTTAAGGGCATATTTTGTTTCTAAAACTTGGCATTTCTTCGAAAACCTCTCATAGGATTTGTAAAACATATACTATGCCTATGAACACATTAATATTTATTTGCAGAAATGGTTCACTGTTAGCAGTGGACAAGGCCATGAACACACACTTGTAACACAGCAACAGATACAAGAAAGTCTGACTGAGGCTCCTTTACTGCTCCTGTCCTGTTCACCTTAACTTTCATCTCCACATGTCAGTGCTTCCTCATCTTGCTTGACTTGAAGTCAGTGCATTTCTTCAAGCCAGTAAGTTCTCTATACTGACTATTAAGCTGTAATTTTCACAGGAAAATTAGAATGTTCCTTCCCATTTTCCTAATTTCTCAACTGACTTTTCTCAGAATTCAGAATCCATAAATATTGAAATGCCAGGAGAGAATTTCCAAATGGAAATGCTGTTCCCTTCGTCCATTTTCAGAAGAAACCGTAGGATAGTGTTATCCTTCTCTTCTCCAATTTTTTTTTTCCTGCAAACTTATGGTTATCACCTCTTTAAGTGAGTAGCTCATAATTTTGCCTCCCCTGCAAATGGTCCCAAAACAGTGAAGTGGGTCCTCTTTAGCTGTGTCTTTAGTACATAATCCTGCATTTCTGACCATATGCAGGGAATGTGACCCAGGGAAGGATCCCTGACTCAATGGGATTTCTCTTGCTGTCTCTAGAAATTGAACACTGGAACGCAGACGTACAGAGGCTGGTAGCCATCGTGGTGTGCTATATTGATGACGGCAGCAGTGGCTGGTGTGGGGGCAGTTAATTGACAGCTACCTGTTGCTGACATCCCAGGAACTGCCTGAACCTCCTCTTTCCCAGTCATAAGATATCTAAGATTCAGCAGTATTCTTCATTAAATCCTAGCATGGTTTAAGCTAGCCAGAATTAGGTTCTGTTGCTTTCAATCAACAGAACCTTAGCTAATACGTTGTTATTTCCTGGTCTTTGTTCCTTTAATTTTCCAGGAAAAGAAGGGAAAATGGCTTATTGGTTTTAAAAAGAGACAAGGGACAACATACCATTTATGCAAAATTTAGAAGCACTCAAAGGAAACTCTGGAAAGTTCCTGAGACATACCTAGGTAGGATCAGCATAAAACTTGAACAGTGTATCTAGATCATGGTTGCCATGGTTGCCTTGACACAATGAACATCTGTATCAAGATCATATTTTCTTGGTGGGACAGAGAGAAGCACAAGGCGGGACTCACATTTACAGTAATCCTTGTTTTCCAGGGACCATACAACCCAGTTTGTCCAGAGCTGTTCATCTTAAGTTTGTTATCCCACCATAATTATAAATAGAACCTCCTTTTTCTCTCAAGAATATCCCACTTTGGATGATAATTTCTGTGACTACCCATTAACAATATTTAATGACTATAGAAAACTGCTTCTCTATATTTTTTGTATGTTTGAAACATTTTATAACAAAAATATCTTTAAAGTTATCACCTACACAGAATATAGCTGCCAAATGCTCCTACTCTGCTATTCTAACCATGAATCCCTCTGGGGCCCCTTCCTCCTACGGCGCTTGTGAGGATGAAATGAAATAAGCTCTATGAAGTGCCCAACAGTGACCAACACTGAATAAAATACAGCCACCATAGGTGGCCTTCCCTTATGTTCACCAAACTCCTGATAAGTTATTCGGTGATGTTTTAATCTTAATATTTTATGTAGATTATACATTCATCTGATTCAAAATGCAAAAGGTACAAAAGCGTATACAGTTAAAAGTTTCCCAACCCACTACCATTTATCTCCCTGGAGGCAACTGTTTCCAGATTTTTGAATATCCTTAAAGAATATCATATGTATGGAAAAGAAAGATTATATATTTATATGCATCTGTGTATGCATTTTCCTATGAGAGGCTCACAAAGTCTCCTTGAAGAGATATCATTATTACAAATACCCCTCGATTTACAATAGGGTTATATTCCAATAAACTTATGAAAATATTGTAAGCTGAAAATGCATTTAATACACTTAACCTACTAAACATCATAGCTTAGCTCGGCCTACCTTAAACACTCACATTAACCTACAGTTAGGCAAAATCATCTAACAGAAAGCCCATTTTATAATAAAGTGGGCTTTGAATATCTCATGTAATATAATGAATACTGTACTGAAAGTGGAAAACAGAATGGTTGTATGAGTACTCAAAATACAGCTTCTGCTGAATGTGTATTGCTTTCAAACTATCTTAAAGTTGAAAAATCGTAAGTCAAAATATTCTAAGTCAGGGATTGTTTGTACTTCTACTTTACATGATGAAATTGAGCCTTGAAAAGATTAAGTGACTCGCCCAAGGTCACACTGGCAGTTAAATAGTGAAACTTGGATCCAAATTGTTCAGTCACTACATGTATTGTCTTGAAATTTGAAAAAGTGGAAGAGGAATTAAACTACTAAATTGAAGGACTATTTTAGGCATAGAAGAAGCAGATGCCTTCATGTCCAAGTGATTGTGAAAAGCCCACTTGCCCCAAAATATGTCTCCTGGTCATATGAAATTCCACCATTTCAGATTTTTACCTGGGGATTTAGAGTAATCTGCTGTTTTCCTAGAGCTCCCCTAAAATAGAAATAGAAAATTTTGGAAGGCTAAATATATGCTAACATTGGAAAACTCATTTTCTCCCCTTCGTAAGGCAAGGTACTGAAGGAGGGGGCCCTACGGGCTGTGCAGGGACATCCTGGAGGCATGGGGAGAAGAAACTGAAAGGCAAGTTTGTATGGAACAAAGAATACCGATCTCAGGATTCTCCCTTGAACCTGCCCTAACTTTGTTCAAATAGACTTAGCCACTGACCTGCTGTCAAAAGACCACAGCCAATCTGACTTGTTTTCAATATAATGATGAATATTGATTTGGTCCCTTCATCCAACATTCTCAGCTGGATCTTTTTTGACCAAGGATATACATTACTAGGTGAGTACAGGCAGTTAATTCTTCCACACGGGACTTCGGAGTTTCTGAGTTAACCAGAATCACCCACCTTAACATCTGCCAGTTTATACCCCAAGTCCTGACCAGTGCCCCCTACCTGCTATGCCTCATGTTTTCAATAGAGCATAAAATCAGAAATGAAAGATGAAACATCATAGCCAATATCACAGAAATACAAAGGATCCTAAGAAACTGCTAGGTATAATTATACACTAACTAATTGGATCATCTAGAAGAAATGGATAAATTCCCAGACACATAAAACCTACCAAGATTGACTCATGAAGAAATTTAAAAATCTGAACAGACTAATAGCAAGCAAGGAGGTTGAATCTGTAAGAAAATGTCTCCTATCAATGAAAAACCCAAAACCAGATGGCTTCCCAGATTAATTCTACCAAATATTTTAAGAAGAACTAATACCAGTCCTTCTCAAACTCTTCCAAAAAGCTGAAGTGGAGGGAATACTTCCAAACTCATCTTACAGGGCCAGCATTACCCTGATTCCAAAGCCAGACAAGAACACTACAAGAAAGGAAAATGACAGGCCAATAGCCTTGATCTACATAGATGCAAAAATCCTCAACAAAATCCTAGCAAACCAAATTCAATAGCACATTGAAAGAATCATTCACCATGATCATGTCATGGTTCAACATAAGCAAATCAATACATATAATATACCATATTAGAAAAATAAAGGATAGAAACTATATGGCCATCACAATAGATATAGAAAAAGCTTTTGACAAAATTCGAAACCCTTTCATGGTGAAAAAAAAAAACACCCAACAGATCACGTATTGAGGGACTGTATCCCAACAAAAAAAAGGCCATATATGACAAACCCATAGCTAACACCATGATCAATGGTGAAAAGTTGAAACTTTTCCTCTACCATCAGGAACAAGACAAGGATGCCCACAGACACCACTTCTCAGGGTAATTAGGCAAAAGAAAGAAATAAAAGGCATCTTAATAGGAAAGGAAGAAGTGAAACTGTCTCTACTGACGGCATGATCTTGTTATATATAGAAAACCCTACAAGCTCCACTAAAAAAAGGTTAGAACTCAACACAAAGAAGGGAACAATAGACACTGGGGGACTCCAAAGGTGGGAGGGAAGGATGGTGGGAGCAAGGGTTGAAAAACTACCTATCGATTACTATGCTCACTGCTTGGGTGGTGGGATCATTAGAAGCCCAAACCTCAGCACCATGCAATATACCTGTTTAAGAAACCTGTACATCTACCCTCCTGACTCTAAAATGAAACATGCAATATTTAAAAAAGAAAAACAAATAAATAAAATTTGAAAACTGTTAGAACTGAACTGATAGGTGATATCAGTAAAGTTGTAGGATACAAAATCAACATATAGAGCCTTGAACACAGCAACATCCAGCTGTCTGACACGAAAGTCTCAGGGGCAAGAAAACCTCTATATGAACTCAGAAACAATGAGCTAAGTTGTGTTTATGTCTGAAAGGATGTTAAGAACTTCATTCATGTTACATCAGAGCCAACAGAAAGAACCAACAGGAAACCTGCACCCAACAAACAGAAATGACAAGATGAAGGGAAAGCAGAGGTAAGGGCTTACCTTAGAAAGGGCAAGTGATTAGCTCAATATGCAATACAATGTTTGCTCCTGAGCCAAAAATTTGTACAATAATTTGGATATTACTTGCACAACCAGAAAAATCAGCCACTCATTAGGAAAATGTGTTTCTGTAGAAGTCTTAGGACTCAGCTATCTATAATAACATGAAAAGACAATATTTTCATCCAAAATGAGTATTTTTGTTTGTCTTGGCTTGTTATTCTAACGTCAACAGCCTCTAAATAAACTGTTGAAGTACATGATATAACCACCTCTTTCTCCATCTTTCCCATTGCTCCCATAGGGTTTCAGTTGTGCAATTTCACCATTAGCAAAGCTTTTTGCTGAAATCTGGCTTTTCAAAGGGAGAGTATCCAGAAACAGAAGATGCTGATCTGGGAGGCTCTTCCTAATAGAACTGCTGCTTCAGTTTAACTTGAAAAAGCCCACACCCAGTTCCTAATGACAAACATCTGAACACCGGGTCTTCCCCTGAGCAAGACCACGCTATGCCTCCTGCTCGCTCTGTTCTATAAGCAACCCACAGATTGCTCCCTGTGAAGAGGAGCCTGCCAGGGGAGCAGCATTCCACCAGACCCTGATTTAGCAAGATATTTCCGTATCATTCCCCCAACCAGCTGGAAGTCCTCCACTGCTCTTGTGTAAAAATCTAACTCATCTCGCTGAATTTCCTGATTTAAAAGTCTAATTCATTTCACCAAAAGTGTGACAGAAGGAAACCAAGTACACCATCTCTCTCTTACCAAACCAAAGCTATTGCATGTGCATTCTGGGGGGAAAACATGGTCCAAATATGTTATGGAGGGGGTGCCAGCCCAGTGTCATCCTCTTACTATTGCCATAGGATCTTGGCTGATGGCATCAGAGGAAAAACAAGTTTATCGATTACTTTCAACCATTAAGCTCACTCCTCCATGAAAAATAAGTCACAAGTCCAATGTCTCTTATTAAAATAAGCACTGCAAAATATAAAGGAGTCACAGTTTTAAAATGGGACACACGTTCTGTAAGCAGTGAACCATGTTAGAGGTGCACTGTTTACATTGTATAAAGTCCCCTGGAGCCAGGGTTAGGAAGCGCATCTGTTCTTTGGTGTTCTGGGATGAAGGAGAAAGGAAAATGTGCTGCCAGAAGTGAGTGGGAAGGAGCCCATGAGATAAAGGAAGTAAATCCATTTGCTGATTGCAATAATAATGGTAATACACGAAGCTATACATACATACATACATACATGCAAATTTTCACATTTTTTTAAAAAAAGAACTTAAGGCTTCCACTCATGTAATCAGCCCTTATGAACTCTCCTGATTAGCTGCAAGGAAAATCTTCCTTTCTCCTCTTTCTTGCACCATCCTGGGCTCCCTTTTGACTTGTTTTTTTTTTTTTTTTTTTTTTTTTTTAACTTATAAACGATCAGCTCATATTCTGAAGTCTGTAGTCCCCTCCCGCCCCCTCTCTCTCTATACGGCTCATTTACATTGGCAGCTGTCGTGCTGCTGGGCATCCTCAAACCCACAAGTTTCCCTTTAATGTTTGAGCAGACAAACATGATCATGCACTAGGCATCACTGTGCCACTCAAAATGCTTTTTTGTTTTTTTTTATTGCATCTGAGAGAAATCTCAAGGTTGCAAACCTGGAGTCAGAATTGTCTCCATGTGTCTCAGTGGGAAGAGTATCGTGTGAAGAAACAAGTTGATTCTACTAATCAAAAGGAATTTTTTTTGATATCAGGTCATCCTCCGAATGAATTTATATTACCGAGTGGAGGGTCACATGAAGAAAATGGTCAAACAGCACCACATAGAGCAAGAGCTGAGAAGTGCAGTGGAGACGGGCTGTGTCAGGAAAGAAAAGCAAGCTGGGGCCTGGCTCAGCGCTCTCCCCTCTGCTCCTGTCTGCACGGAAAGATTAGGATGACAGTGGCAGGAAGCCTGTGCACCTAGTATGCATCACTTGAAGGGAACACACAGATTCCAGTAAACAGTTGGAAGGAAATGTTAATACCAGGCTCTGCTAAACAATATGAAATGACTCCTAGATGAGACAAGCAGCTTTCATCAAAGTTCCCTGATACCTGAAAAGACAGCCCAGGGGATCCTGCACTACATGTGGTGTATGTAAATTAAGCGAGTTTTTTTTCCCCTTTGTAATCAAGGCTCATACACAAACAAAATCACACTTTAGAAACGGCCTATTTCAACTTGTAACTAGCTTGCTTTCAGGGGCTCCAGGTCAAAAAGAAATAGAGCACAAAGACGCTTTCTCCTTAGGGATCATACACAAATTCACTCTGTCCGTTTCTTTCCCACATGGAGCAACAAAGCCGTCAGACCTCTCCATCCACACATCGGGTCCTTCCTGATTAAAGTGAGTTAAATCACAGCCCTCTCTCTCTAGATGGCAGGCGACAAGAGGGGGATGCTTGCCTCAAGAAGTCCTCCCCATCCCTCTGCATTCATGCTAGCCCGAGCGGAGAGATGCAAGAAATTACGGATGCATTTTAATTCCCCAGACCCTGCAATTAAAAATGGAAATTTTTTGGCCACGCCTGTTGGCTCACGCCTGTAATCCCAGCACTTTCAGAGGCCGAGGTCGGCGGATCACCTGGGGTCAGGAGTTCGAGACCAGCCTGGCCAACATGGTGAAACCCTGTCTCTACTAAAAATACAAAAATTAGCTAGGAATGGTGGTGGGCGCCTGTAGTCCCAGCTACTCGGGAGGATGAGGCAGGAGAATCACTTGAACCCGGGAGGCAAAGTTTGCAGTGAGCCAAGATCGCACCACTGCACTCCACTCTGGGTGACAAAGGAAGACTTCATCTCAAAAAATGTTTTTAAAAAATGGAAGTGTTGTTCTTTCATTTGTAAATGTGTTTTGGTAAAAGAGGGGCAGTTTAAGCAACCCTTTCTATTGTCTACATTGTTAAAATTCATCCGACATGGACTCTTGACTCCGTTTTGCCTGGGCAGACCCAATTCAAGCATTTACAACAGCTATAACCTCCTCAAATCAAAAAGAGGAATCAGCATTATTGCTAAGTTCAAATAAGGTCTTGTTTTATTTCATTTTTATTTTTGAATGCAGCCATTCCTCCATGTGCTGTCATCAGGTAAGATTGTCAGTCCTGATTAGGTAAAGGTATTATTACAAAATGCAATTCTTAAAAATTCAGTGTCTAACTACACTTTTAATAAGCCTTTCCCGCTCCCCTATGTATTCTCCCTTAGACACCCCTTCTCAAATTTAAAATCACAGAAACTAAAATATGATGCCTAAAGAGAGCCTAGCGACTGCCCAGTCCTCTAATTTGATGAGTGGGAGTACTGAAGCCCAGAGGAGGTCAAGTAATTTGTTCCCAATGTCTTAGATAAGAAGAAAATGACCAGCTGGGAAATCCCACTCATGTCAAGGCAGAGGCACAGGGCCACAGACTGTGGTTGAATTGTGCCACACTCCTACATCCTTCTTTAGGAATCACAGAACAGTCCTGTGTTGAGTCGGAGTCACTGACTTCCTTTTCAGGCTGATTGAGTTCTGTCCTTACAGGCTGCGACAAGAAGTTTTGGTATTATGCTACACCAAGACCATTTACCTTGTTCAACAAATGCACAGTCCTTAGAGCCCAGCAACTTTCCCCATGTCCAGTAAATGTAGCTTCTCCATTAGAAGCTGTCAGAATGGAGCCTTCTGGCTCATCTTGATTTTGATTTGTGCAAGAATGAATGGTTGTGCTAAGACAGCTTTCCTAGCTGATAGAGAGCAAAACTTTTTTCTCATAATCCATAAAAAAATTAAATTAGAACTTTTTTCTCATAATCTGTGAAAAAATATTAAATTAAATCTGGCTCGTCTTGATTTTGATTTGTGCAAGAATGAATGGTTGTGCTAAGACAGCTTTCCTAGCTGATACTGAGCAAAACTTTTTTCTCATAATCTATAAAAAATATTAAATTAGAAGCATAGAGTTTATTTCATGACTTTTATCTTCCTGCAATTTTCTTGTGGGCATAAATGATTTGTTTTTATCCTGCCTGCCCCCCAATACCTTTTCCAAGAGACTAAAAGAGTATCTAGTGCAAAGTGGAGACTCAAATATTTTTTAATAAACAGTGATCCCAGCCACCCAGTGCATGTTGCCAAATGCCAACCCCATAAATGATCAAACACATCATCTCATTCAGCCAATCAAAATCAAGTGCTACCTATTTTTTTAAGTTTTCATAGCCCTTGGGCATCTGCTTTCTCAGCATTTCCCAAACTTGAGTCATTCTCATCCTGCCTTCCTAATTTTGATCTGTCAATTACCTCTACTATTATTTATTTCATATATTTTTAAATAGACCCACTTTTGAAACTTAAATACACGCCTTTTAAAAGGAAGCTTTCTTACTACTATACACCAAAAGCCATTATTACTTGTTCTAAGAACTCATAACAAGATGGTCACAACTATTAAAATTTACTAATGCGCATCCACATACTCTCTAAATTCATGGAGCATCTGCACACACTTTAAGAAACAATTCTGCATTACTCACTCAATTTTCTTGACATCCTTCTGAGGCAGGACAAACCTTGGGCCCAAAGAATTGAGGTAGGAGTCCAAGCAAGTTGCCAGCCACATAAAGGCAAACCTTGGCTCGGAAGTCAGGACTACCAGCCCCTAGGTTATGGTTCATGCTCTTTCCTCTGCTCTCCAGAACCTCCTATCTCCAAGTGTAGTTAGCAGCCCAGATGCAGCAGCATCCTCTAGAGACTTGTAAAAAATGCAGAAGCTCAGGCTCCACCCCAGGCCTATGCAGACTGAATCTGCATTTTAACAAGGTCCAGGTAATTCACGTGCACATTAAGTTTGAAAAGGCCTGGTCTAGATCAGCGGTTCTCTAACTTAGCAGCACATTAGAACCATCTGTAGAGACTTTAAAAATACCAGTGCCTGGGCTTCACCTCCCAGAGAATCTGACTTAAGTGTCTGGGGTTTGCCATGAGTCTAGGTATTTTTAAAAACTCCTCAGCTTATACAAAGCTGGCAGGGCCGGGCACAGTGGCTCATGCCTATAATCCCAGCAGTTTGTGAGGCCAAAGTGGGCAGATTGCTTGAGTCCAGGAGTTTGAGATTAGCCTGGGCTAAAACCCCATCCCTACAAAAAAAAAAATACAAAAAGTAGTTGGGCATGGTGGTGGCACATACCTGTAGTCCCGGCTACTCAGGAGGCTGAGTCCTCGCTTGAACCCAGGAGGTCACGGTCTGGTCAACAGAGCAAGACCCTGTATCAAAACAAACAAACAAGCAAACAAAAAATGCTAGCAGCTTACCAGCTAGGGAGGCCTGTAGAGGCAAGTTTTCCAAATGGGGCTACATTAGTTGTTCCAGAACTTTAGCTGCATCAAAACCACCTGGATGGCTTGTTCAGCTACAGAGGGTCTGGCCATGCCCCTAGAGTTTCCAGCTGAGGGTCTGGAATGAGGCCCGATGATTTGCATTTCTAACAATCTCCAGGTGATGCTGATGCTGTGGGTCCAGGGACCACATTTTGAGAATCTATGCTAAATGAATCGGAGAAGACCAAAGCTCAAACTTATTCCAAGAACTTTTCAAGGCCCACCTGCAAGTTGTAGTGGAAGTAAGCATCTAAGGGTGCAAAAAAGTTTCACTGTAGACTAAGGCCTTTTACCTGAGCTCTCAAATGTTCACATTTCTCTTATCAACCTAAATAACAAACAGAGAGAGGCTCTCCACAAGAAAAAGATATTCGTTTGGAAACAGAGCCTTGCAATAGAAACAGGCAAGCCAGAGTAAACTATATGCATATTCACGGAGGTAAAGGAAGACAAAAGAAATAATGAGGAAGATTATATGATCATTTGGAAATGATTATCCTTGGCTACAAAGATCAATAACAAAGGTGATGCCAGGCACAGGTTGGACAGGCAGTTGTTGGGCAAATATCCTTCAGAAGCATTGTTGTGTGCAAAGTTGCAATGGGCTTTGTGCAAGATTGTGTTTTTTGCAGTCTTCTGTGATAAGTTTTTGTTATCACGCATACAAGCCCAAGAATCCTTTATTGCATGGCCTTCCCTGGCTCTATTTCTCAGGGTTTTAGTTAGGGGAGGGGTATTTTTAACACTCTCAATGTAAAAAACGCCATAAGGTAGGTACCCCAATTGCTTGTTTCATCTTCATAAAATAACTTTTCCACCCGAACAAAGTCTACACATAAATTGTAAAAATACCCTGGCATGCAGTCCCTGGAAAAGTCTGGAGTCATTCTCGGGGTTCCCACCCAGGTGGGCAAGCGTAGCCACCACAGATAAACACAAAGTAGGGGTCCCCGCTGGTGTTCAGCGGCAGGCAGTGGCCCTGGTTCTGATATTTGGCTGAAAACACAGCTCCTCTTTGTCACCCTCAGGACATTTCAGCTATTTCCTAGATAATAATCTCACTTCACCCTGCACAAAACAGGCACATGATCATGTCACTCTGACCTGGTTTGAGTCCAAGGAGAATTTTGTTTTTAAAATAATTTAGGTTAGTAGTTAAAATATGAACTTTGGGCCAGGAGTGGTGGCCCATGCCTATAATCCCAGCACTTCGTGAGGCCAGAGTGGGCAGATTGCTTGAGTCCAGGAGTTTGAGACTAGCCTGGGCTAAAACCCCATCCCTACAAAAAAAAAAAATACAAAAATTAGTTGGGCATGGTGGTGGCACATACCTGAAATCCCGGCTACTCAGGAGGCTGAGTCCTCGCTTGAACCCAGGAGGTCACGGTCTGGTCAACAGAGCAAGACCCTGTATCAAAACAAAGAAACAAACAAACAAAAAATGGTAGCAGCTTACCAGCTAGGGAGGCCTGTAGAGGCAAGTTTTCCAAATGGGGCTACATTAGTTGTTCCAAAACTTTAGCTGCATCAAAACCACCAGGATGGCTTGTTCAGCTACAGAGGGTCTGGCCATGCCCCTAGAGTTTCCAGCTGAGGGTCTGGAATGAGGCCCGATGATTTGCATTTCTAACAATCTCCAGGTGATGCTGATGCTGTGGGTCCAGGGACCACATTTTGAGAATCTATGCTAAATGAATCGGAGAAGACCAAAGCTCAAACTTATTCCAAGAACTTTTGAAGGCCCACCTGCAAGTTGTAGTGGAAGTAAGCATCTAAGGGTGCAAAAAAGTTTCACTGTAGACTAAGGCCTTTTACCTGAGCTCTCAAATGTTCACATTTCTCTTATCAACCTAAATAACAAACAGAGAGAGGCTCTCCACAAGAAAAAGATATTCGTTTGGAAACAGAGCCTTGCAATAGAAACAGGCAAGCCAGAGTAAACTACATGCATATTCACGGAGGTAAAGGAAGACAAAAGAAAAAATGAGGAAGATTATATGATCATTTGGAAATGACTATCCTAGGCTACAAAGATCAATAACAAAGGTGATGCCAGGCACAGGTTGGACAGGCAGTTGTTGGGCAAATATCCTTCAAAAGCATTGTTGTGTGCAAAGTTGCAATGGGCTTTGGGCAAGATTGTGTTTTTTGCAGTCTTCTGTGATAAGTTTTTGTTATCAGGCATACAAGCCCAAGAATCCTTTATTCCATGGCCTTTCATGGCTATATATGTCAGGGTTTTGGTTAGGGGAGGGGTATTTTTAACACTCTCAATGTAAAAAATGACATAAGGTAGGTACCCCAATGACTTGTTTGGTCTTCATAAAATAACTTTTCATAAAATCTCTGTAAAAGTGGAAATATCTACACCGCTTTCTCTGTAAATGTGTAAACATTTACAACGCTATCTGTATAAACATGGAACTATTTACACCGCCGTCTCTAAAAACATGGAAATATCTACACCGCTATCTCTATAAACATGGAAATATCTACACCGCTATCTCTATAAACATGGAAATACCTACACCGCTATCTGTATAAACATGGAAATATCTACACCGCTATCTCTATAAACATGGAAATACCTACACCGCTATCTGTATAAACATGGAAATATCTACACTGCTGTCTCTATAAACATGGAAATATCCACACCTCTATCTGTATAAACATGGAAATATCTACACCACTGTCTCTATAAACATGGAAAAATCTACAATGCTATCTCTATAAACACGCAAATATCTACATCACTGTCTCTAAAAACATGGAAATATCTACACCGCTATCTCTATGAACATGGAAATATCTACACCGCTGTCTCTAGAAACATGGAAATATCTACACCGCTAACTCTAAAAACGTGGAAATATATACACCGCTATCTCTAGAAACATGGAAATATCTACACCGCTATCTCTATAAACGTGGGAACATCTACACCGCTAACTCTATAAACCTGGAAATATCTACACGGCTATAAGTATAAATGTGGAAATATCTACACTGCTATCTGTATAAACATGGAAATATCTACACCGCTATCTCTATAAACATGGAAATACTTACACCGCTATCTGTATAAACATGGAAATATTTACAAAGCTATCTCTATAAACATGGAAATATCTACACCGCTATCTCTATAAACATGGAAATATCTACACCACTATCTGTAAAACATGGAAATATCTACACCTCTGTCTGTATAAACATGGAAATATATACACGGCTATCTGTTTAAACATAGAAATAACTACACCACTGACTGTATAAACATGGAAATATCTACACCGCTTTCTGTATAAACATGGAAATAACTACACAGCTGTCTCTATAAACATGGAAATATGTACACCGCTATCTGTAGAAACATGGAAATACCTACACCGCTGTCTCTATAAACCTGGAAATATCTACACCGTTATCTGTTTTAATGTGGAAATACCTACACCGCTATCTGTATACACGCGGAAATATCTACACCGGTATGTGTATAAACGTGGAAATATCTGCACCGCCATGTGTATAAACTTGGAAATTTTTACACCGCAATCGGTATAAAAGTGGAAATATCTTCACCGCTATCTCTATAAACGTGGAAATATCTACACCGCTATCTCTATAAACGGGGAAATATCTACACCGCTATCTGTATAAACGTGGGAATATCTACACCGCTATCCCTATAAACGCGTAAACATTTACGCGGGTATCTGTAAAAACTTGGAAATATTTACAACGCTATGTCTATAAAAATGGAAATATCTACACCGCTATCTCCATAAACATGAAAATATCTACACTGTTGTTTGCATGAACATGAAAATATCTACACCGCTATCTCTATAAACATAGAAATATCTACATTGCTGTCTGTATAAACATGGAAATATCTACACAGCTATCTGTATAAACAAGGAAATATCTACACGGAAAGCTGTATAAACATGGAAATATCTAGACAGTCATCTCTATAAACATGGAAATATCTACACCGATATCACTATAAACATGGAAATACAAACACCGTTATCTGTATAAACATGGAAATATCTACACCGCTATCTCTATAAACATGAAAATACTTACACCACCATCTCTATAAGCATGGAAATATTTACACCACTATCTCTATAAACATAGAAATAACTACACCGCCATTCCTATAAACATGGAAATATGTACACCTCCATCGGCATATACATGGAAATATCTACACACACATCTGTATAAACATGGAAATATCTACACTGCCATCTGTATAAACTTGGAAATATCTACACTGACATCTGTAGAAAGATGGAAATGTCTACAAAGCGATCTGTATAAACATGGGAATTTCGACACTGCTACCTGTATAAACATGGAAATATCTACACCACTATCTGTATCAACATGGAATTAACTACACCGCAATCTGTATAAACATGGAAATATCTACAAAACTATCTCTGTAAACATGGAAATATCTACACAGCTATCTGTGTAAACTTGGAAATATCTACACCGCAATCTGTGTAAATTTGGCAATACCTACACAGCAATCTGTGCAAAAATGGAAATATCTACACCGCTATCTCTGTAAACATGGAAATATCTACACAGCTATCTGTATAAACATGGAAATATCTAAACTGCCATCTGTATAAACATGGAAATATCTACAGCGCCATCTGTATAAACATGGAAATAACTACACTGCCATCTGTACAAACATGGAAATATCTACACAGCCATTTGTATAAACATGGAAATAGGTACACCGCTATGTCTATAAACATGGAAATATCTACACTGTTATCTGTATAAACATGGAAATATCTAAATCGCTATCTGTATAAACAGGGAAATATCTCCACCGCTACCTGTATAAACATGGAAATATCTACACCCCTTTCTGTATAAAGATGGAAATATCTACACCGCTATCTGTATAAACATGGAAATATATACAATGCTATCTGCGTAAACATGGAAATATCTACACAGCTATCTGTGTAAACTTGGAAATATCTACACAGCTATCTGTGTAAAAATGGAAATATCTACACAGCAATCTGTGCAAAGATGGAAATATCTACACTGCTATCTCTGTAAACATGGAAATATCAACACCGCTATCTGTATAAACATGGAAATATCTATACCACAGTCTCTATAAACGTGGAAATATCTCCACCACTATCTGTATAAACATGAAAATATCTACACCGCTATCTGTATAAACATGGAAATATCAACACTGCCATCTGTATAAAGATGGAAATATCTACACCGCGAGCTCTATAAACATGGAAATATCTACACCGATATCTCTATAAACATGGAAATACCAACACCGTTATCTGTATAAACATGGAAATATCTACACCGCTATCTCTATAAACATGAAAATACTTACACCACCATCTCTATAAGCATGGAAATATTTACACCGCTATCTCTATAAACATAGAAATAACTACACCGCCATCCCTATAAACATGGAAATATGTACACCGCCATCGGCATATACATGGAAATATCTACACACACATCTGTATAAACATGGAAATATCTACACTGCCATCTGTATAAACTTGGAAATATCTACACTGACATCTGTAGAAAGATGGAAATGTCTACAAAGCGATCTGTATAAACATGGGAATTTCTACACTGCTACCTGTATAAACATGGAAATATCTACACCACTATCTGTATCAACATGGAATTAACTACACCGCAATCTGTATAAACATGGAAATATCTACAAAACTATCTCTGTAAACATGGAAATATCTACACAGCTATCTGTGTAAACTTGGAAATATCTACACCGCAATCTGTGTAAATTTGGCAATACCTACACAGCAATCTGTGCAAAAATGGAAATATCTACACCGCTATCTCTGTAAACATGGAAATATCTACACAGCTATCTGTATAAATATGGAAATATCTAAACTGCCATCTGTATAAACATGGAAATATCTACAGCGCCATCTGTATAAACATGGAAATAACTACACTGCCATCTGTACAAACATGGAAATATCTACACAGCCATCTGTATAAACATGGAAATAGCTACACCGCTATGTCTATAAACATGGAAATATCTACACCGTTATCTGTATAAACATGGAAATATCTAAATCGCTATCTGTATAAACAGGGAAATATCTCCACCGCTACCTGTATAAACATGGAAATATCTACACCCCTTTCTGTATAAAGATGGAAATATCTACACCGCTATCTGTATAAACATGGAAATATATACAATGCTATCTGCGTAAACATGGAAATATCTACACAGCTATCTGTGTAAACTTGGAAATATCTACACAGCTATCTGTGTAAAAATGGAAATATCTACACAGCAATCTGTGCAAAGATGGAAATATCTACACTGCTATCTCTGTAAACATGGAAATATCAACACCGCTATCTGTATAAACATGGAAATATCTATACCGCAGTCTCTATAAACGTGGAAATATCTCCACCACTATCTGTATAAACATGAAAATATCTACACCGCTATCTGTATAAACATGGAAATATCAACACTGCCATCTGTATAAAGATGGAAATATCTACACCGCGAGCTCTATAAACATGGAAATATCTACACCGATATCTCTATAAACATGGAAATACCAACACCGTTATCTGTATAAACATGGAAATATCTACACCGCTATCTCTATAAACATGAAAATACTTACACCACCATCTCTATAAGCATGGAAATATTTACACCGCTATCTCTATAAACATAGAAATAACTACACCGCCATCCCTATAAACATGGAAATATGTACACCGCCATCGGCATATACATGGAAATATCTACACACACATCTGTATAAACATGGAAATATCTACACTGCCATCTGTATAAACTTGGAAATATCTACACTGACATCTGTAGAAAGATGGAAATGTCTACAAAGCGATCTGTATAAACATGGGAATTTCTACACTGCTACCTGTATAAACATGGAAATATCTACACCACTATCTGTATCAACATGGAATTAACTACACCGCAATCTGTATAAACATGGAAATATCTACAAAACTATCTCTGTAAACATGGAAATATCTACACAGCTATCTGTGTAAACTTGGAAATATCTACACCGCAATCTGTGTAAATTTGGCAATACCTACACAGCAATCTGTGCAAAAATGGAAATATCTACACCGCTATCTCTGTAAACATGGAAATATCTACACAGCTATCTGTATAAATATGGAAATATCTAAACTGCCATCTGTATAAACATGGAAATATCTACAGCGCCATCTGTATAAACATGGAAATAACTACACTGCCATCTGTACAAACATGGAAATATCTACACAGCCATCTGTATAAACATGGAAATAGCTACACCGCTATGTCTATAAACATGGAAATATCTACACCGTTATCTGTATAAACATGGAAATATCTAAATCGCTATCTGTATAAACAGGGAAATATCTCCACCGCTACCTGTATAAACATGGAAATATCTACACCCCTTTCTGTATAAAGATGGAAATATCTACACCGCTATCTGTATAAACATGGAAATATATACAATGCTATCTGCGTAAACATGGAAATATCTACACAGCTATCTGTGTAAACTTGGAAATATCTACACAGCTATCTGTGTAAAAATGGAAATATCTACACAGCAATCTGTGCAAAGATGGAAATATCTACACTGCTATCTCTGTAAACATGGAAATATCTACACCGCTATCTGTATAAACATGGAAATATCTATACCGCAGTCTCTATAAACGTGGAAATATCTCCACCACTATCTGTATAAACATGAAAATATCTACACCGCTATCTGTATAAACATGGACATATTTTAACCGCAACCTGTATAAACATGGAAATATCTACCACCGTATGTGTGTAAACATGGAAATATCTACACAGCTATCTGTGTAAACTTGGAAATATCTACAAAGCTATCTGCGTAAACATGGAAATATCTACACGGCAATCTGTGCAAAGATGGAAATAACTACACCGCTATCTCTGTAAACTTGGAAATATCTACACCGCAACCTGTATAAACATGGAAATATCTACACCGCTGTCTGTATAAACAAGGAAATATCTACACCGCCATCTGTAGAAACATGGAAATATCTACACCGCTATCTGTATAAATATGGAAATATCTACTCCACTATCTCTATAAACATGGAAATACCTACACCGCTTTCTCTATAAACATGAAAATATCTACACTGCTATCTCTATATACATGGAAATATCTACACCGCCATCTCTATAAACATGAAAATATATACACCGCCATCTTCAGAAACATGGATGTATCTGCACCGCCATCGGTATAAACTTGGAAAATCTACAACACTATCTGTATAAACATGGAAATATCTTCACTTCTATCTGTATAAACATGGAAATATCTACACCGCAATCTGTATAAATATGGAAATACCTACACCGCTACCTCTATAGACATGTAAATATCTACACCGCTATCTGTATAAACATGGAAATATCAACACTGCCATCTGTATAAACATGGAAATATCTATACCACAGTCTCTATAAACGTGGAAATATCTCCACCACTATCTGTATAAACATGAAAATATCTACACCGCTATCTGTATAAACATGGAAATATCAACACTGCCATCTGTATAAAGATGGAAATATCTACACCGCGAGCTCTATAAACATGGAAATATCTACACCGATATCTCTATAAACATGGAAATACCAACACCGTTATCTGTATAAACATGGAAATACCTACACCGCTATCTCTATAAACATGAAAATACTTACACCACCATCTCTATAAGCATGGAAATATTTACACCTCTATCTCTATAAACATAGAAATAACTACACCACCATCCCTATAAACATGGAAATACCTAGTCCGCCATCTGCATATACATGGAAATATCTACACACACATCTGTATAAACATGGGAATATCTACACTGTCATATGTAGAAAGATGGAAATATCTACAAAGCGATCTGTATAAACATGGGAATTTCTACACCGCTACCTGTATAAACATGGAAATATCTACACCGCTATCTGTATCAACTTGGAAATAACTATACCGCTATCTGTATAAACATGGAAATATCTACACAGCAATCTGTGCAAAGATGGAAATATCTACACCGCAGTCTCTATAAACATGGAAATATATACACCGCTATCTGTATAAACATGGAAATAAATACACCACTATCTGTATAAACATGGAAATTTTTACACCGCTATCTGTATAAACATGGAAATATTTCCACCGCTATCTTTATAAACACGGAAATACCTACACCGGTGTCTTTAAAAACATGGAAATACCTACACCGCTATCTCTGTAAACAATGAAATATCTACAACGCTATCTGTGTAAACATGGAAATATCTACACAGCTATCTGTGTAAAGTTGGAAATATCTACACCGCAATCTGTGTAAGCATGGAAATATCTACAACGCTATCTGTGTAAACATGGAAATATTTACAACGCTATCTGTGTAAACAGGGAAATATCTACACAGCTATCTGTAAAACGTGGAAATATCTACACCACTATCTGTATAACCCTGAAAATATCTACACCGCTATCGGTATCAACATGTAAATAACTACACCGCTATCTGTATAAACATGGAAATATCTACAATGATATCTCTGTAAACATGGAAGTATCGACACAGTTATCTGTGTAAACTTGGAAATATCTACACCGCTATGTGTGTAAAGTTTGCAATGTCTACACCGCAATCTGTGCAAAGATGGAAATATCTTTACCGCTATACCTGTAAAGATGGAAATATCTACACCGCTATATGTATAAACATGGAAATATCTACACCGCCATCTGTATACACATGGAAATATCTACACAGCCATCCGTATAAACATGGAAATATCTACACCGCTATCTCTATAAACATGGAAATATCTACACCGCTATCTGTATAAACATGGAAATATCTAGATCGCTATCTGTATAAACAGGGAAATATCTCCACCGCTATCTGTGAAAACATGGAAATATCTACACCGCTATCAGTATATACATGGAAATATCTAAACCGCTATCTGTATAAACAAGGAAATATATACAATGCCGTCTTTAGAAACATGGAAATATCTACACCGCCATCTGTATAAACATGGAAATACCTACACCCTTACCTGTGTAAATATGGAAATGTCTACACTGCTATCTCTATAAACATGGAAATACCCACACCACTTGCACTATAAACATGGAAAAATCTACACTGCAATCTCAGTAAACATGGAAATATCTACACCGCCATCTATGTAAACATGAAAATATCTACACTGCCATCTTCAGAAACATGGCTGTATCTACACCGTCATCTGTATAAACATGGAAATATCAACACCACTATTTGTATAAAGATGGAAATATTTAAACCGCTATCTCTATAAACATGAAAATACTTACACCACCATCTCTATAAGCATGGAAATATTTACACCGCTATCTCTATAAACATAGAAATAACTACACCGCCATCCCTATAAACATGGAAATATGTACACCGCCATCGGCATATACATGGAAATATCTACACACACATCTGTATAAACATGGAAATATCTACACTGCCATCTGTATAAACTTGGAAATATCTACACTGACATCTGTAGAAAGATGGAAATGTCTACAAAGCGATCTGTATAAACATGGGAATTTCTACACTGCTACCTGTATAAACATGGAAATATCTACACCACTATCTGTATCAACATGGAATTAACTACACCGCAATCTGTATAAACATGGAAATATCTACAAAACTATCTCTGTAAACATGGAAATATCTACACAGCTATCTGTGTAAACTTGGAAATATCTACACCGCAATCTGTGTAAATTTGGCAATACCTACACAGCAATCTGTGCAAAAATGGAAATATCTACACCGCTATCTCTGTAAACATGGAAATATCTACACAGCTATCTGTATAAATATGGAAATATCTAAACTGCCATCTGTATAAACATGGAAATATCTACAGCGCCATCTGTATAAACATGGAAATAACTACACTGCCATCTGTACAAACATGGAAATATCTACACAGCCATCTGTATAAACATGGAAATAGCTACACCGCTATGTCTATAAACATGGAAATATCTACACCGTTATCTGTATAAACATGGAAATATCTAAATCGCTATCTGTATAAACAGGGAAATATCTCCACCGCTACCTGTATAAACATGGAAATATCTACACCCCTTTCTGTATAAAGATGGAAATATCTACACCGCTATCTGTATAAACATGGAAATATATACAATGCTATCTGCGTAAACATGGAAATATCTACACAGCTATCTGTGTAAACTTGGAAATATCTACACAGCTATCTGTGTAAAAATGGAAATATCTACACAGCAATCTGTGCAAAGATGGAAATATCTACACTGCTATCTCTGTAAACATGGAAATATCTACACCGCTATCTGTATAAACATGGAAATATCTATACCGCAGTCTCTATAAACGTGGAAATATCTCCACCACTATCTGTATAAACATGAAAATATCTACACCGCTATCTGTATAAACATGGACATATTTTAACCGCAACCTGTATAAACATGGAAATATCTACCACCGTATGTGTGTAAACATGGAAATATCTACACAGCTATCTGTGTAAACTTGGAAATATCTACAAAGCTATCTGCGTAAACATGGAAATATCTACACGGCAATCTGTGCAAAGATGGAAATAACTACACCGCTATCTCTGTAAACTTGGAAATATCTACACCGCAACCTGTATAAACATGGAAATATCTACACCGCTGTCTGTATAAACAAGGAAATATCTACACCGCCATCTGTAGAAACATGGAAATATCTACACCGCTATCTGTTTAAATATGGAAATATCTACTCCACTATCTCTATAAACATGGAAATACCTACACCGCTTTCTCTATAAACATGAAAATATCTACACTGCTATCTCTATATACATGGAAATATCTACACCGCCATCTCTATAAACATGAAAATATATACACCGCCATCTTCAGAAACATGGATGTATCTGCACCGCCATCTGTATAAACTTGGAAAATCTACAACACTATCTGTATAAACATGGAAATATCTTCACTTCTATCTGTATAAACATGGAAATATCTACACCGCAATCTGTATAAATATGGAAATACCTACACCGCTACCTCTATTGACATGTAAATATCTACACCGCTATCTGTATAAACATGGAAATATCAACACTGCCATCTGTATAAACATGGAAATATCTATACCACAGTCTCTATAAACGTGGAAATATCTCCACCACTATCTGTATAAACATGAAAATATCTACACCGCTATCTGTATAAACATGGAAATATCAACACTGCCATCTGTATAAAGATGGAAATATCTACACCGCGAGCTCTATAAACATGGAAATATCTACACCGATATCTCTATAAACATGGAAATACCAACACCGTTATCTGTATAAACATGGAAATACCTACACCGCTATCTCTATAAACATGAAAATACTTACACCACCATCTCTATAAGCATGGAAATATTTACACCTCTATCTCTATAAACATAGAAATAACTACACCACCATCCCTATAAACATGGAAATACCTAGTCCGCCATCTGCATATACATGGAAATATCTACACACACATCTGTATAAACATGGGAATATCTACACTGTCATATGTAGAAAGATGGAAATATCTACAAAGCGATCTGTATAAACATGGGAATTTCTACACCGCTACCTGTATAAACATGGAAATATCTACACCGCTATCTGTATCAACTTGGAAATAACTATACCGCTATCTGTATAAACATGGAAATATCTACACAGCAATCTGTGCAAAGATGGAAATATCTACACCGCAGTCTCTATAAACATGGAAATATATACACCACTATCTGTATAAACATGGAAATAAATACACCACTATCTGTATAAACATGGAAATTTTTACACCGCTATCTGTATAAACATGGAAATATTTCCACCGCTATCTTTATAAACACGGAAATACCTACACCGGTGTCTTTAAAAACATGGAAATACCTACACCGCTATCTCTGTAAACAATGAAATATCTACAACGCTATCTGTGTAAACATGGAAATATCTACACAGCTATCTGTGTAAAGTTGGAAATATCTACACCGCAATCTGTGTAAGCATGGAAATATCTACAACGCTATCTGTGTAAACATGGAAATATTTACAACGCTATCTGTGTAAACAGGGAAATATCTACACAGCTATCTGTAAAACGTGGAAATATCTACACCACTATCTGTATAACCCTGAAAATATCTACACCGCTATCGGTATCAACATGTAAATAACTACACCGCTATCTGTATAAACATGGAAATATCTACAATGATATCTCTGTAAACATGGAAGTATCGACACAGTTATCTGTGTAAACTTGGAAATATCTACACCGCTATGTGTGTAAAGTTTGCAATGTCTACACCGCAATCTGTGCAAAGATGGAAATATCTTTACCGCTATATCTGTAAAGATGGAAATATCTACACCGCTATATGTATAAACATGGAAATATCTACACCACCATCTGTATACACATGGAAATATCTACACAGCCATCCGTATAAACATGGAAATATCTACACCGCTATCTCTATAAACATGGAAATATCTACACCGCTATCTGTATAAACATGGAAATATCTAGATCGCTATCTGTATAAACAGGGAAATATCTCCACCGCTATCTGTGAAAACATGGAAATATCTACACCGCTATCAGTATATACATGGAAATATCTAAACCGCTATCTGTATAAACAAGGAAATATATACAATGCCGTCTTTAGAAACATGGAAATATCTACACCGCCATCTGTATAAACATGGAAATACCTACACCCTTACCTGTGTAAATATGGAAATGTCTACACTGCTATCTCTATAAACATGGAAATACCCACACCACTTGCACTATAAACATGGAAAAATCTACACTGCAATCTCAGTAAACATGGAAATATCTACACCGCCATCTATGTAAACATGAAAATATCTACACTGCCATCTTCAGAAACATGGCTGTATCTACACCGTCATCTGTATAAACATGGAAATATCAACACCACTATTTGTATAAAGATGGAAATATTTAAACCGCTATCTCTATAAACATGGAAATACGTACACCACTATCTCTCTAAACATGGAAATATCTACACCGCCATCTGTATTAACATGGAAATATCTACACAGTCATCTGTATAAACTGGGAAATATCTACACTGTCATCTATATAAACATGGAAATATTTTGAGAGAACTCTGTATAAACCTGGAAATATCGACACAGCCATCTGTATAAACATGGAAATATCTACACCGCTATCTGTATAAACATGGAAATATCTACACCGCTATGTGTATTAACGTGGAAATATCTCCATTTCTATCTTTATAATCACGGACTTAACTCCACCGCAATCTGTATAAACATGAAAATATCTACACAACTATCTCTATAAACATGGAAATATCTACACAGTCATCTGTATAAACATGGAAATATCTACACCGCTATGTGTATTAACGTGGAAATATCTCCATTTCTATCTGTATAATCATCTACATAACTCCACCGCAATCTGTATAAACATGAAAATATCTACACGGCTATCTCTATAAACATGGAAATATCTACACTGCCATCTGTACAAACATGGAAATACCTACACAGTCATCTGTAGAAACATGGAAATATGTACACCGCTATCACTATAAACATGGAAATAACTACACCGCTATCTCTATAAACTTGGAAATATCTACACCGCTATCTCCATCAACATGGAAATATACACACCGCCATCTCTTTAAACATGGAGGTATCTACAACGCCATCTACATAAACAAGAAAATATCTACACTGCCATCTATATAAACATGGAAATATCTACACCGCCATCTCTATAAACATGGGAATATCTACACTGCCATTTGTAGAAAGATGGAAATATCTACACCGCCATCTGTATAAACGTGGAAATATCTACACCGCTATCTGTATAAACATGGAAATATCTACACCGCAATCTGTATAATCATGGAAATATCTACACCGATATCTGTATAAATATGAAATATCTTAACGGCTATCTCTATAAAAGTGGAAATATCTACACTGCTATCTGTATAAACATGGAAATATCCTCACTGCTATCTCTATGAACATGGATATATCTACACCGCTATCTCTATAAACATGGAAATATCTACACCGCCATCTCTATAAACATGGAATTATCTACACCGCAATCTGTATAAACATGGAAATATCTACACCTCTATCTGTATAAACATGGAAATACCTACAAAGTCATCTGTATATACTTGGAAATATCTACACAGACATCGGTATAAACATGGAAATACCTACACAGCCATCTGTATATACATGGAAATATCTACACGGCTATCTGTATAAACATGGAAATAACTACACCGCTATTTGTATAAACAAGCAAATATCTACACCGTGATCTGTATAAACCTGGAAATATCTACACCGCCATCTCTACAAACATGGAAATATCTACACCCCTATCTTTATAAACATGGAAATATCCACACCGCTATCTCTATAAACATGGAAAAATCAACACTACTATCTCTATGAACATGGAAATATCTACACCGCCATCTCTATAAACATGGAAATATCTACACCACGATCAGTATAAACATGGAAATATCTACACCGCAATCTTTATAAACATGGAAATATCTCCACTGCTATCTCTATAAACATGGAAATATCTACACCGCCATCTGCATAAACATATAAATATCTACACAGCCATGTGTATATACATGGAAATATCTACACCGCTATCTATATAATCATGGAAATTACTACACCGCTACCTGTATAAACATGGAAATATCTACACTGCCATCTACATATCCATGGAAATATCTACGCGGCCATCTGTATAAACATGGAAATATCTACACAGTCATCTGTGTATAGATGGAAATATCAACACCGCCATCTGTACAAACATGGAAATATCTGCACCGCTATCTGTATAACCATGGAAATATCTACACCACGGTCGGTATAAACATGGAAATATCTACACCGCTATCTGTATAAACATGGAAATATCTACACCGCTATCTATTGAAACATAGAAATATCTACACCGTGATCTGTATAAACAAGGAAATATTTACACCGCTATCTGTATATACATGGAAATTTCTACACCATTATCTGTATAAATATGGAAATAACTACACCGCTATCTGTATAAACATGGAAATATCTACACTGCTATCAGTATAAACATGGAAATATCTACACCGTGATCTGTATAAACATGGAAATATCTACAAACCGATCCGTATAAACATGGAAATATCTTCACCACAATCTGTATTAACATAGAAATATCTACACCGCTACCTGTATAAACATGGTAATATCTACACCACCAGCTATATAAACATGGAAATATCTACACCGCCATCTGTATAAACAGGGAAATATCTACAATGCCATCTGTAGAAAGATGGAAATATCTACACCGCAATCTGTATAAACATGGAAATACCTACACCGCTATCTGTATAAACAGGGAAATATCAACAATGCCATCTGTAGAAAGATGGAAATATCTACACCGCAATCTGAATAAACATGGAAATATCTACACCGCTATCTGTAAAAACATGGAAATATCTACACCGCTATCTGTATAAACATAGAAATATCTACACCGTGATCTGTATAAACATGGAAATATCTACACCGCGATCTGTATAAACCTGTAATTATCCTCACCGCTATCTGTTGAAACTTGGAAATATCTGCACAGCTATCTCTATAAACATGGAAATATCTACACCGCCATCTGTATAAACATGGAAATAACTACAAAGTCATCTGTATAAACATGGAAATATCTACACAGCCATCTGTATAAACATGGAAATATCTACACAGCCATCTGTATATACATGGAAATGCCTACACCGCTATCTGTATAAACATGGAAATAACTACTCCGCTATTTGTATAAACAAGGAAATATCTACACCGTGATCTGTATAAACATGGAAATATCTACACCGCCATCTCTATAAACATGGAAATATCTACACCCCTATCTGTATAAACATGGAAATATCCTCACTGCTATCTCTATAAACAGGGAAAAATCAACACCGCTATCTCTATGAACATGGAAATATCTACACCGCCATCTCTATAAACATGGAAATATCTACACCACTATCAGTATAAACATGGAAATATCTACACCGCTATCTGTTTAAACATCGAAATATCTCCACTGCAATCTCTATAAACATCGAAATATCTACAGCGCCATGTGTATAAACATGGAAATACTTACAAAGTTATCTGTATAAACATGCAAATTTCTACACCGCTATCTCTATAAACATGGAAATATCTACACAGCCATGTGTATATACATGGAAATATCTACACCGCTATCTATATAAACATGGAAATAACTACATCGCTATGTGTATAAACATGGAAATATCTACACCGCCATCTACATATCCATGGAAATATCTGTGCCGCCATCTGTATAAACATGGAAATGTCTACACGGTCATCTGTGTAAGGATGGAAATATCAACACCGCCATCTGTACAAACATGGAAATATCTGCACAGCTATCTGTACAAACATGGAAATACCTACACCGCGGTCTGTATAAACATGGAAAAATCTGCACCGCTATCTGTATAAACATGGAAATGTCTACACCACTATCTCTATAAACATGGAAATATCTACACAGTGATCTGTATAAACATGGAAATATTTACAACGCTATCTGTATAAACATGGAAATTTCTACACCGTTATCTGTTTAAATATGGAAATATCTACACCGCTATCTCTATAAACATGGAAATATCTACACCGCCATATGTATAAACATGGAAATATCTATACAGTCATCTGTGTAAACATGGAAATATCTACACCACCATCTGTATAAACATGGAAATATCTTCAATGCCATCTGTATACACATGAAAATACCTACACGGCAATCTGTGTATAGATGGAAACATCAACACCGCCATCTGTACAAACATGGAAATATCTACACTTCTATCTCTATAAACATGGAAATATCTACACTGCGGTCAGTATAAACATGGAAATATCTACACCGGTATGTGTATAAACATGGAAATATCTACACCATGATCTGTATAAACATGGAAATATATACACCGCTATCTGTATAAACATGGAAATATCTGCACCGCTATCTCTATAAACATGGAAATATCTACAAAGACATCTGTATAAACATGGAAATACCTACACAGTCATGTGTAGGAACATTTAATTATCTACACTGCCATCTGTATAAACATAGAAATATCTACACAGCCCTCTGTATAAATATGGAAATATCTGCATAGGCATCTGTGTAAATATGGAAATATCTGCACCGCTATCTGTATAAACATGGAAATACCTACACCGCTGTCTCTATAAACATGGAAATATGTACACCGCTATGTGTATAAACATGGAAATATCTCCACTGCTCTCTGTATAAACATGGAAATATCTCCACCGTTATCTCTATAAACATGGATATATCTACAGCGCCATCTCTATAAACATTGAAATATCTACACTGCCATCTGTAAAATCATTGAAATATCTACACCGCGATCTGTATAAACATGGAAATATCCTCACCGCTATCTGTATAAACATGGAAATATCTACACAGCTATCTCTATAAACATGGAAATATCTACACCGCCATGTGTATAAACATGGAAATACCTACAAAGTCATCTGTATAAACATGGAAATATCCACACAGCCATCTGTGTAAACATGGAAATATCTACGCAGCCATCTGTATATACATGGAAATATCTACACCGCTATCTGTATAAACATGGAAATAACTACACCACTATTTATATAAACAAGGAAATATCTACACCGTGATCTGTATAAACATGGAAATATCTACACCGCCATCTCTATAAACATGGAAATATCTACACCCCTATCTGTATAAACATGGAAATATCCACACCGCTATCTCTGTAAACATGGAAAAATCAACACCGCTATCTCTATGAACATGGAAAATATCTACACCGTCATCTCTATAAAAATGGAAATATCTACACAACTATCAGTATAAACATGGAAATAACTACACCACTATTTATATAAACAAGGAAATATCTACACCTTGATCTGTATAAACATGGAAATATCTACACCGCCATCTCTATAAACATGGAAATATCTACACCCCTATCTGTATAAACATGGAAATATCCACAACGCTATCTGCATAAACATGGATATGTCTCTGCTGCTATCTCTATAAACATCGAAATATCTACACCGCCATCTTTATAAACATGGAAATACTTACAGTTATCAGTATAAACATGGAAATATATACACCGCCATCTGTATAAACATGGAAATATCTACACAGACATGTGTATATACATGGAAATATCTACACCGCTGTCTATATAAACATGGAAATAACTACACCGCTATGTGTATAAACATGGAAATATCTACACCACCATCTAAATATCCATGGAAATATCTGTGCCGCCATCTGTATAAACATGGAAATATCTACACGGTCATCTGTGCATAGATGGAAATATCAACACCGCCATCAGTACAAACATGGAAATATCTGCACCGCTATCTGTTTAAAGATGGAAATATCTACACCGCGCTCTGTACAAACATGGAAATATCTACACCGCTATCTGTATAAACATGGAAATATCTACACCGCTATCTCTATAAACATGGAAATATCTACACCGTGATCTGTATAAACATGGAAATATTTCCACCGCTATTTGTATAAACATGGGAATTTCTACACCGTTATCTCTATAAATATGGAAATATCTACACTGCTATCTCTATAAACGTGGAAATATCTACACCGCCATCTCTATAAACATGGAAATATCTTCAATGCCATCTGTATAAACATGAAAATACCTACACGGCAACCTGTTTATAGATGGAAACATCAACACCGCCATCTGTACAAACATGGAAATATCTACACTGCTATCTCTATAAACATGGAATTATCTACACTGCGGTCTCTATAAACATGGAAATGTCTACACCGGTATGTGTATAAACATGGAAATATCTACACCATGATCTGTATAAACATGGAAATATAAACACCGCTATCTGAATAAACATGGAAATATCTGCACCGCTATCTCTATAAACATGGAAATATCTATAAAGACATCTGTATAAACATGGAAATGCCTACAAAGTCATCTGTATAAACATGGAAATATCTACACAGCCATCTGTATAAACATGGAAATATCTACACCACCATCTGTGTAAACATGGATATATCTACACCGCAAACTGTATAAACATGGAAATATCTACAACGCCATCTGCATGTCCATGGAAATATCAACACCGACATCTGTACAAACATGGAAATATCTACACCGCTATCTCTATAAACATGGAAATATCTGCACTGCGATCTGTAAAAACATGGAAATACCTATACAGTCATCTGTATAAACATGGAAATATCTACAATGCCATCTGTATACACATGGAAATATCTACACAGCCATCTTTATAAACATGTGAATATCTACACTGCTATCTCTATAAACATGGAAATATCTACAGCGCCATCTCTATAAACATGAAAATATCTACACTGACATCTCCATAAACATGGAACTAACTTCTCCGCCATCTGTATAAACTTGGAAACATCTACACCGCCATCTGTGTGAACAAGGAAATATCTACAATGCCATCTTCATAAAGATATAAATATCTGCTCCACGAGCTGTATAAACATGGAAATATCAACATCGCTATCTGTATAAACGTGGAAAAACCAACACCGCTATCGGTATAAACATGGAAATATCTACAACGCCATCTATATAAACATGGAAATATCTAAAGCGCTATGTCTATAAACATGGAAATACCTACACCGCTATCTCTATAAACATGGAAATATCTACACCGCTATCTGTATAAACATGGAAATATCTACATCGCTATCTGTATAAACATGGAAATATCTACACTGCGATCTGTACAAACATGGAAATATATACACCGCGATCTGTATAAACATGGAAATATCTTCACCACTATCTGTATATACATGGAAATAACTACACCGCTATCCGTATAAAAATGGTAATATCTAAACCACAATCTATATAAACATGGAAATATCTACACCGCCATCTATATAAACATGGAAATATCTTCAATGCCATCTGTAGAAAGATGGAAATATCTACACCGCAATCTGTGTAAACATGGAAATATCAACACCGATATCTGTAAAAACATGGAAATATCTACAGAGCTATCTGTATAAACATGGAAATATCTACACCGCGATCTGTATAAACATGGAAATATCTACACCGCTATCTGTATAAACATGGAAATATCTACACAGCTATCTCTATAAACATTGAAATATCTACACCGCCATCTGAAAAAACATGGAAATACCTACAAAGTCATCTGTATAAACATGGAAATATCTACACAGCCATCTGTATAAACCTGGAAATATCTACACAGCCAACTGTATATACATGGAAATATGTACACCGTTATCTGTGTGAACATGGAAATAACTACACCGCTATTTTTATAAACAAGCAAATATCTACACCGTGATCTGTATAAACATGGAAATATCTACAGCGCCATCTCTATAAACATGGAAATACCTTCACCCCTATCTGTATAAACATGGAAATATCCACACCGCTGTCTCTATAAACATGGAAAAATCAACACCGCTATCTCTATGAACATGGAAATATCTGCACCGCCATCTCTATAAACATGGAAATATCTACACCACGATCAGTATAAACATGGAAATATCTACAACGCTATCTGTATAAACATGCAAACATCTCCACTGCTATCTCTATAAACATCGAAATATCTACACCGCCATCTGTATAAACATGGAAATACTTACAAAGTTATCTGTATAAACATGGAAATATCTACACCGGTATCTGTATAAACATGGAAATATCTACAGCACGATCTGTATAAACATGGAAAGATATACAGCGCTATATGTATAAACATGGAAATATCTGCACCGCTATCTCTATAAACATGGAAATATCTACAAAGCCATCTCTATAAACATGGAAATACCTACACAGTCATGTGTAGGAACATGGAAAATCTACACTGCAATCTGTATAAACATAGAAATATCTACACAGCCCTCTGTATAAATATGGAAATGTCTGATAGGCATCTGTGTAAACATGGAATTATCTGCACCGCTATGTGTATAAACATGGAAATACATACACCACTGTCTGTATAAACATGGAAATATGTACACGGCTATGTGTATAAACATGGAAATATCTCCACCGTTATCTGTTTAAACATGGAAATATCTACAGCGCCATCTCTATAAACATTGAAATATCTACACTGCCATCTGTAAAAACATGGAAATATCTACACAGTCATCTGAATAAACATGGAAATATCTACACCACCATCTGTATAAACATGGAAATAGCTACAATACCATCTGTATACACATGGAAATATCTACACAGACATCTGTATAAATATGGAAATATCTACACGGCCATCTGTATAAACATGGAAATATAGACACCGCTATCTGTATAAACATGGAAATATCTGCACCGCTATCTCTATAAACATGGAAATATCTACAAAAACATCTGTATAAACATGGAAATACCTACACAGTCATGTGTAGGAACATTTAAATATCTACACTGCCATCTGTATAAACATAGAAATATCTACACAGCCCTCGGTATAAATATGGAAATATCTGCATAGGCATCTGTGTAAACATGGAAATATCAGCACCGCTATCTGTATAAACATGGAAATACCTACACCGTTACCTGTATAAATATGGAAATGTCTACACCACTATCTCTATACACATGGAAATACCCACACCACTTGCAGTATAAACATGGAAATATCTACACTGCAATCTCAGTAAACATGGGAATATCTACACCGCCATCTATGTAAACATGAAAATATCTACACTGCCATCTTCAGAAACATGGCAGTATCTACACCGTCATCTGTATAAATATAGAAATATCTACACCACTATCTCTATAAAGATGGAAATATTTAAACCGCTATCTCTATAAACATGGAAATAACTACAGCACTATCTCTATAAAGATGGAAATATTTAAACCGCTATCTCTATAAACATGGAAATACCTACACCACTATCTCTCTAAACATGGAAATATCTACACCGCCATCTGTATTAGCATGGAAATATCTACACCGTCATCTGTATAAACCGGGAAATATCTACACTATCATCTATATAAACATGGAAATATCTAGAGAGAACTCTGTATAAACATGGAAATATCGACACAGCCATCTGTATAAACATGGAAATATCTACACCGCTATCTGTATAAACATGGAAATATCTACACCACTATGTCTATTAACGTGGAAATATCTCCATTTCTATCTGTATAATCATGGACATACCTCCACCGCAATCTCTATAAACATGAAAATATCTACATGGCTATCTCTATAAACATGGAAATATCTACACTGCCATCTGCACAAACATGGAAATATCTACACAGTCATCTGTAGAAACATGGAAATATCTACACCGCTATCACTATAAACATGGAAATAACTACACCGCTATCTCTATAAACTTGGAAATATCTACACCGCTATCTCCATCAACATGGAAATATACACACCGCCATATCTTTAAACATGGAGGTATCTACAACGCCATCTACATAAACAAGAAAATATCTACACTGCCATCTATATAAACATGGAAATATCTACACAGCCATCTCTATAAACATGGGAATATCTACACTGCCATTTGTAGAAAGATGGAAATGTCTACACCGCCATCTGTATAAACGTGGAAATATCTACACCGCTATCTGTATAAACATGGAAATATCTACACCACAATCTGTATAATCATGGAAATATCTACACCGCTATCTGTATAAACATGGAAATACCTACAAAGTCATCTGTATATACTTGGAAATATCTACACAGCCATCGGTATAAACATGGAAATACCTACACAGCCATCTGTATATACATGGAAATATCTACACCGCTATCTGTATAAACATGGAAATAACTACACCGCTATTTGTATAAACAAGCAAATATCTACACCGTGATCTGTATAAACCTGGAAATATCTACACCGCCATCTCTATAAACATGGGAATATCTACACCCCTATCTTTATAAACATGGAAATATCCACACCGCTATCTCTATAAACATGGAAAAATCAACACTGCTATCTCTATGAACATCGAAATATCTACACCGCCATCTCTATAAACATGGAAATATCTACACCACGATCAGTATAAACATGGAAATATCTACACCGCTATCTTTATAAACATGGAAATATCTCCACTGCTATCTCTATAAACATGGAAATATCTACACTGCCATCTGTATAAACATGGAAATATCTACACAGCCATGTGTATATACATGGAAATATCTGCACCGCTATCTATATAATCATGGAAATTACTACACCGCTACCTGTATAAACATGGAAATATCTACACTGCCATCTACATAACCATGGAAATATCTACGCGGCCATCTGTATAAACATGGAAATATCTACACGGTCATCTGTGTATAGATGGAAATATCAACACCGCCATCTGTACAAACATGGAAATATCTGCACTGCTATCTGTATAACCATGGAAATATCTACACCACGGTCGGTATAAACATGGAAATATCTACACCGCTATCTGTATAAACATGGAAATATCTACACCGCTATCTATTGAAACATAGAAATATCTACACCGTGATCTGTATAAACATGGAAATATTTACACCGCTATCTGTATAAACATGGAAATTTCTACACCATTATCTGTATAAATATGGAAATATCTACACCGCTATCTGTAAAAACATGGAAATATCTACACCGCTATCTGTATAAACATGGAAATATCTACACCGTGATCTGTATAAACATGGAAATATCTACACCGCGATCTGTATAAACATGGAATTATCCTCACCGCTATCTGTATAAACATGGAAATATCTACACCGCTATCTCTATAAACATGGAAATATCTACACGGTGATCTGTATAAACATGGAAATATTTACACCGCTATCTGTATAAACATGGAAATTTCTACACCGTTATCTGTATAAATATGGAAATATCTACACCGCTATCTCTATAAACATGGAAATATCTACACCGCCATATGTATAAACATGGAAATACCTATACAGTCATCTGTGTAAACATGGAAATATCTACACCACCATCTGTATAAACATGGAAATATCTTCAATGCCATCTGTATACACATGAAAATAACTACACAGCAATCTGTGTATAGATGGAAACATCAACACCGCCATCTGTACAAACATGGAAATATCTACACTTCTATCTCTATAAACATGGAAATATCTACACTGCGGTCTGTATAAACATGGAAATATCTACACCGGTATGTGTATAAACATGGAAATATCTGCACTGATATCTCTATAAACATAGAAATATCTACAAAGACATCTGTATAAACATGGAAATACCTACACAGTCATGTGTAGGAACATTTAATTATCTACACTGCCATCTGTATAAACATAGAAATATCTACACAGCCCTCTGTATAAATATGGAAATATCTTCATAGGCATCTTTATAAACATTGAAATATCTGCACCGCTATCTGTATAAACATGGAAATACCTACACCGCTGTCTCTATAAACATGGAAATATGTACACCGCTATGTGTATAAACATGGAAATATCTCCACTGCACTCTGTATAAACATGGAAATATCTCCACCGTTATCTGTACAAACATGGAAATATCTACAGCGCCATCTCTATAAACATTGAAATATCTACACTGCCATCTGTAAAAACATTGAAATATCTACACCGCGATCTGTATAAACATGGAAATATCCTCACCGCTATCTGTATAAACATGGAAATATCTACACAGCTATCTCTATAAACATGGAAATATCTACACCGCCATCTGTATAAACATGGAAATACCTACAAAGTCATCTGTATAAACATGGAAATATCTACACAGCCATCTGTATAAACATGGAAATATCCACACCGCAATCTCTGTAAACATGGAAAAATCAACACCGCTATCTCTATGAACATGGAAAATATCTACACCGCCATCTCTATAAAAATGGAAATATCTACACCACTATCAGTATAAACATGGAAATATCTACACCGCTATCTGCATAAACATGGAAATATCTCCACTGCTATCTCTATAAACATCGAAATATCTACACCGCCATCTGTATAAACATGGAAATACTTACAAAGTTATCAGTATAAACATGGAAATATATACACCGCCATCTGCATAAACATGGAAATATCTACACAGCCATGTGTATATACATGGAAATATCTACACCGCTATCTATATAAACATGGAAATAACTACACCGCTATGTGTATAAACATGGAAATATCTACACCGCCATCTAAATATCCATGGAAATATCTGTGCCGCCATCTGTATAAACATGGAAATATCTACACGGTCATCTGTGCATAGATGGAAATATCAACACCGCCAGCAGTACAAACATGGAAATATCTGCACCGCTATCTGTATAAAGATGGAAATATCTACACCGCGGTCTGTACAAACATGGAAATATCTACACCGCTATCTCTATAAACATGGAAATATCTACACAGCCATGTGTATATACATGGAAATAACTACACCGCAATCTATATAAACATGGAAATAACTACACCACTATCTGTATCAACATGGAAATATCTACACCGCCATCTATATATCCATGGAAATATCTGCGCCGCCATCTGTATAAACATGGAAATATCTACACCACCATCTGTATAAACATGGAAATATCTACAATGCCATCTGTATACACATGGAAATACCTACACGGCAATCTGTGTATAGATGGAAACACCAACACCGCCATCTGTACAAACATGAAAATATCTACACTGCTATCTCTATAAACATGGAATTATCTACACTGCGGTCTGTATAAACACGGAAATATCTACACCGGTATCTGTATAAACATGGAAATATCTACACAGCCATGTGTATATACATGGAAATATCTCCACCGCTATCTATATAAACATGGAAATAACTACACCGCTATTTGTATAAACATGGAAATATCTCCACTGCTATCTCTATAAACATCGAAATATCTACACCTCCAGCTGTATAAACATGGAAATACAAAGTTTTCTGAATAAACATGGAAATATCTACACCGCCATCTGTATAAACATCGAAATACCTTCACCGCTATGTCTATAGTCATGGAAATACCTACACCGCTATCACTATAAACATGGAAATATTTACACCGTGATCTGCATAAACATGGAAATATTTACACCGATATCTGTATAAACATGGGAATTTCTACACCGTTATCTGTATAAATATGGAAATATCTACACCGCTATCTCTATAAACATGGAAATATCTACACCGCCATCTGTATAAATATGGAAATACCTATACAGTCATCTGTGTAAACATGGAAATATCTACACCACCATCGGTATAAACATGAAAATATCTACACAGCCATCTGTATAAACATGGAAATATCTACAATGGTAACTGTGTAAACGTGGAAATATCTACACCACTATCTGTGTAAACATGGAAATATCTACACCGCTATCTGTATAAACATGGAAATAACTACACCGTCATCTGCATGTCCATGGAAATATCTACGCTGCCATCTGTATAAACATGGAAATATCTACACGGCCATCTGTGTATAGATTGAAATATCAACACCGCCATCTGTAGAAATATGGAAATATCTACACCGCTATCTCTATAAACATTTAAATATCTGCACTGCCATCTGTAAAAACATGGAAATACCTAGACAGTCATCTGTATAAACATGGAAATATCTACAATGCCATCTGTTTACACATGGAAATATATACACAGCCATCTGAATAAACATGTAAATATCTACACTGCTATCTCTATAAACATGGAAATATCTACACCGCCATCTCTATAAACATGAAAATATCTTCACTGCCATCTCCATAAACATGGAACTAACTACTCCGCCATCTGTATAAACATGAAAGCATCTACTCCGCCAACTGTCTGAATAATGAAATATCTACAATGCCATCGGTATAAAGATATAAATATCTGCACCGCGAGCTGTATAAACTTGTAAATATCTACATCGCTGACTGCATAAGCATGGAAATACCAACATCGCTATTGGTATAAACATGGAAATATCTACAACGCCATCTATATAAACATGGAAATATCTACACCGCTATGTCTATAAACATGGAAATACCTACAGCGCTATCTGTATAAACATGGAAATATCCACACCGCCATCTGCATATCCATGGAAATATCTGCAACGCCATCTGTATAAAGATGGAAATATCTACACGGCAATCTGTGTACAGATGGAAATATCAACACCGCCATCTGTACAAACATGGAAATATCTGCACCGCTATCTTTATAAACATAGAAATACCTACACTGCAGTCTGTATAAACATGGAAATATCTACACCGGTATCTGAATAAACATGGAAATATCTACACCACAATCTGTATAAACATGGAAATATTTACACCGCTATCTGTATAAACCTGGAAATATCAACACTGCTATCTCTATAAATATGGAAATATCTACACCGCCATAAGTATAAACATGGAAATAACTACACAGTCATGTGTAGGAAGATGGAAATATCTACACCACCGTTTGTATAAAGCTGGAAATATCTAAAACGTTGTCTGTATAAACATGGAAATATCTACACAGTGATCTGTATAAACATGGAAATATGTACAGCACTCTCTGAATAAAGATGGAAATATCTACACCGCTATCTGTAAAAACATGGAAATATCTACACCACTATCTGTATAAATATGGAAATATTTACACCACTATCTCAATAAACATGGAAATATCTACACCGCTATCTCTATAAACATGGAAATATCTACAACGCCATCTGTATTAACATGGAAATATCTACACAGTCATCTGTATAAACCTGGAAATATCTACATTGTCATCTATATAAACATGGAAATATCTACAGAGAATTCTGTATAAACATGGAAATATCGGCACAGCCATCTGTATAAACATGGAAATATCTACACCGCTATCTGTATAAACATGGAAATATCTACACCGCTATGTGTATTAACGTGGAAATATCTCCATTGCTATCTGTATAAACATGGACATGTCTCCACCGCAATCTGTATAAACATGAAAATATCTACACCGCTCTGTCTATAAACATGGAAATATCTACACTGAGATCTCTACAAACATGGAAATATCTACACAGTCATCTGTAGAAATATGGAAATATCTACACCGCTATCTCTATAAACATGGAAATAACTACACTGCTATCTCTATAAACATGGAAATATCTACACCGCTATCTCCATCAACATGGAAATATATACACCGCCATCACTTTAAACATGGAGATATCTACAACGCCATCTACATAAACAAGAAAATATCTACATTGCCATCTATATAAACATGGAAATATCTACACAGCCATCTCTATAAACATAGAAATATCTACACTGCCATTTGTAGGAAGATGGAAATATTTACACCACCATCTGTATCAACGTGGAAATATCTACGCCGCTATCTGTATAAACATGGAAATATCTACACTGCAATCTGTATAAACATGAAAATATCTACACCGCTATCTGCATAAACATGGAAATATCTACACCGCCATCTGTAAAAACATGAAAATATCTACATAGTCATCGGTATAAACATGGAAATATCTACAACTCCATCTGTATAAACATGGAAATATCTACACCGCTATCTCCATAAACATGGGAATACCTACACCACAATCTGTATAAAGATGGAAGTATCTACAACGCTATCTCTATAAAATGGAAATATATACACCGTTATCTCTATAAACTTGGAAATATCTACACTGCCATTTGTATAAACATAGAAATATCTCCAGCGCTATCTGTATAAACATGGAAATATCGCCACCGCTCTCTGTATAAACATGGGAATATCTACACCGCTATCACTATAAACATAGAAACATCTACACCACTATCGGTATAAACATGGAAATATCTACACTGCTATCTTTATAAACATGGAAATTTCTTCATAGCTATCTGAATAAACATGTAAATACCTCCATCGCTATCTCTATAAAAATGGAAATAACTACAACGCTATCTTTATAAACATAGAAATATCTACACCGCTATCTGTATAAACATGGAAATATCTACAAAACTGTGTAAACATGGAAATATCTACACAGCTATCTGTGTAAACATGGAAATATGTACACCACTATCTGTGTAAAGATGGAAATATCTACTCCTCAATCCCTGCAAATATGGAAATATCTACAGCGCTGTCTCTGTTAACATGGAAATATCTACACTGCTCTCTGTATAAACATGGAAATATCTACACCGCTATGTGTATAAACAAGAAATATCTACACCGCTATCTGTATAAACATGGAAATATCTCCACCGCTGTCTGTATAAACATGGAAACATCTACACCACTATCTGTATTAACATGGAAATATCTACAACGCTATCAGTGTAAACATGGAATTATATACGCCGCTATCTGTGTAAAGATGGAAATATCTTCACCGCAATCTGTTCCAAGATGGAAATATCTACACCGCTATTTCTATAAACTGGGAAATATCTGCACCGTTATATGTACAAACATGGAAATATCTACACCGCTATCTCCAAAAACATGGAAATGTCTACACCACCATCTGTATAAACATGGAAATATCTACACAGCCATCTGTATAAACATGAAAATATCTACACAGTCATCTGTATATACATGGAAATATCTACACCGCAATCTGTATAAACATAGAAATATCTACACTGCCATCTGTAGAAAGATGGAAATATCTGCACTATGATCTGCATAAACATGGAAATATCTACACCTCTACCTGCATAAACATGGAAATATCTACACCGCTATCTGTATAAATATGTAAATATCTACACCGCTATCTGTATAAACATGGAAATAACTACAACACTATTTGTTTAAACATGGAAATATCTACACAGCTATCTGAGTAAACATGGAAATATGTACACGGCTATCTGTGTAAAATGGAAATGTCTACACCACAATCTGTGCAAATATGGAAATATATACACCGGTATCTCTGTAAGCATGGAATTATCTACACCGCTATCTGTATAAACATCGAAATATCTACACCGCTATCTGTATAAACATGGAAATATCTACACCGCTATCTCTATAAACATGGAAATATCTACACCGCAATCTCTATAAACATGGAAATGTCTACACCGCTATCTGTATAAATATGGAAATATCTACATGGATATCTCTATAAACACGGAAATATCTACACCGCAATCTGTATAAACAAGGAAATACCTACACGGTCATCTGTATAAACATGGAAATATCTACAGAACTATTTGAACATACATGAAAATATCTACACTGCCATCTGAATAAACATGGAAGTATCCACACAGCCATCTGTATAAACTTGGAAATATCTACACCACCATCTGTATAAACATGGAAATATCTACACCACTATCAGTATCAATATGGAAATATGTACACCGCTATCTATATAAACATGGAAATGCCTACACCGCTATCCATATAAACATCGAAATTTGTACATGGCTATTTCTATAAACATGGAAATATATACACCGCCATCTGTATAAACATGGAAATAACTAAACTGTCATCTATATATACATGGAAATATCTACACAAATATTTGCATAAACATGGAAATATCTACAATGACATCTGTATAAATATGGAACTATCCACAAAGCCATCTGTATAAACATGGCAATATCTACACAGCCATCTCTATAAACATGGAAATATACTCACAGCTATCTGTATAAACATGGAAATAGCCACACCGCTATCTGTATAAACATGGAAATATCTACACCGCCATCTGTAAAAACATGGAAATTTCTGCACAGTCATCTGTATAAACAAAGAAATATCTACACCTCCATCTGCATAAACATGGAAATATCTACACTGACATCTGTATACACATGGAAATATCTACAGAGCCATTCGTATAAACATGGAAATATCTACACCGCTATCTCTATAAACATGGAAATATGTATACCGCAATCTGTATAAACATGGAAATATCTGCACCGCTATCTGTATAAACTTGGAAATATCTACACCGCCATCTGTATAAACATGGAAATATCTTCTCCGTTATCTGTATAAACTTGGAAATATCTACACCCCTATGTATATAAACATGGAAATATCTACACCGCTATCTGTATAAACATGGAAATATCTCCACCGCTATCTGTATAAACATGGAAATATCTCCAACGCTATCTGTATAAACATGGAAATATCTACACCGGTATCTGTATTAACATGGAAATATCTACAACGCTGTCTGTATAATCATGGAAATATCTCCACCGCTATCTGTATAAACATGGAAATATCTACACCGCTCTCTTTATAAACATGGTAATACCTTCACCGCTATCTGTATAAACATGGAAATATCTACGCAGTCATCTGTATATACATGGAATTATCTATACCACAATCTCTATAAACATGGAAATATCTAAATTGCCATCTATATACACATGCAAATATCTACACAGCCATCTGTATAATCATGGAAATGTCTACACCGCTATCTCAATAAACATGGAAATATATACACCGTCATCTCTATAAGCATGAAAATATCTACACTGCCATCTCAATAAACATGGAACTATCTCCACTGCCATCTGTGTAAACATGGGAATATCTACACCGCTATATTTATACACATGGAAATGTCTACACTGCCGTCTGTATAAAGATGGAAATATCTACGCCGTGAGCAGTATAAACATGGAAATATCTACAAAGCCATCTGCATAAACATGGAAATATCCACAACACTATCTGTGTAAACATGGAAATATCTGCACAGCCAACTGTGAAAACCTGGAAATATGTACACTGCTATCTGTGTAAAGATGGAAATATCTACACCGCAATCTCAATAAACATGGAAATATCTGCACTTCAACCTCTATAAACATGGAAATATCTGCACCGCTATCTCCATAAACATGGAAATATCTACACCGCAATCTGTACAAACATAGAAATAGCCACACCGCTATCTGTACAAACAATGAAATATCTACACCGCCATCTGTGAAAACATGGGAATATCTACACAGTCATCTGTATAAACATGGAAATATCTACACCTCCATCTGTATAAACATGGAAATATCCACACCACAATCTGTATAAACATAGAAATATCTACATTGCCATCTGTACACACATGGAAATATCTACACAGCCATCAGTATAAACATGGAAATATCTACCCCGCTACCTCTATAAACATGGAAATACGAACACCGCAATCTGTATGAACATGGGAATATCTACACCGATATCTGTATAAACATGGAAATATCTACACCGCTATCTGTATAAAGATGGAAATATCTCCACTGCTATCTGTACGAACAAGGAAATATCTACAATGCTGTCTGTATAAAGATGGAAATATCTACAACGCTATCTGTGTAAACATGGAAATATCTACACTGCTGTCTGTATAAAGATGGAAATATCTACGCCGTGAGCTGTATAAACCAGGAAATATCTACACTGCTATTTGTATAAACACGGAAATACCAACACCACTACCTGTATAAACATGGAAATATCTACACTGCTATCTGTATAAACATGGAAATATCTACACCACTATCTCTATAAACATGGAAATACCTACACCGCCATCTCTGTAAACATGTACTTATCTACACCGCTATATCTGTAAACCAAAAACATCTACACGGCCATCTCTATAAACATGGAAATAACTACAACCCCATCGGCATAAACATGGAAATATCTACACCGCCATCTGTATAAACATGGAAATATCTACACCACAATCTGTATAAACATAGAAATATCTACATTGCGATCTGTATACACATGGAAATATCTACACAGCCATCCGTATAAACATGGAAATATCTACCCCGATATCTCTATAAACATGGAAATATGTACACCGCAATCTGTATAAACATGGAAATATCTACACCGCTATCTGTATAAACATGGAAATATCTACACAGCTATCTGTGTAAACATGGAAATATGTACACCGCAATCTGTATAAACATGGAAATATCTACAATGCTATTTGTATACACGTGGAAATCTCTTCATCGCTATCTGTATAAACGTGGAAATATATCCACCGCTATCTGTACAAACGTGGAAATATCTACACCACTATCAGTATAAACATGGAAATATCTCCACCACTATCTGTGTAAACATGGAAAAATCTTCAACGCTATCTGTATAAACATAGAAATATCCACACAGATATCTGTGTAAACTTGGAAATATCTACACTGCTATCTGTGTAAAAATGGAAATATCTCCACCGCAATCTGTGCAAAGATGGAAATATCTACAACGCTATCTCTTTAAACATGGAAATATCTACACCGCTATCTGTATAAAGATGGAAATATGTACACAGCCATCTGTATAATCATGGAAATAACTACACAGCCATCTGTATAAACATGGAAATATCTACACCACTATCTCCATAAACATGGAAATATCTACACCGCTCTCTGTGTAAACATGGAGATATCTACACTGCCAACTGTGGAAAGATGGAAATATCTACACCGCGATCTGTATAAACTAGGAAATATCTACACCGCGACCTGTATAAACATGGAAATATCTACAAGGGTATCTGTATAAACATGGAAATACCTACACCACGATCTGTATAAACAAGGAAATATAAACACAGCTATCTGTGTAAACTTGGAAATATCTACAGAGCTATCTGTGTAAAGATGGAAATATCTGCACCACAATCTGTGCAAAGATGGAAATATCTACACCGCTATCTCTATAAACATGCAAATATCTGCACCGCTATCTGTATAAACATGGAAATATCTACCACACTATCTGTATAAACAAGGATATATCTACACCGACATCTGTATAAACGTGGAAATATCTACACCGCTATCTCTATAACCATGGAAATATCTACACCGCCATCTATATAAACACGCAAATATCTACACAGTCGTCGGTAAAAACATGGAAATATCTACACCACCATCTCTATAAACATGGAAATATCTACAATACCATCTGTATACACATGGGAATATCTACAAAGCCATCTGTATAAACATGGTAATATCTACACCGCTGTCTCTGTAAATGTGGAAATATTTCCACCGCTATCTGCTTTAACATTGAAATATCTACACCACGATCAGTATAAATATGGAAATATCTCCACCGCTATCTGTATGAACATGGAAATATCTACAGCGCTATCTGTATAAACATGGAAATATCTACACCAGTATTTCTATAAACAAGGAGATATCTCCACCGCTATGTTTATAAACATGGAAATCCCTTCAACACTATCTCTATAAACATGGAAATACCTACACTGCCATCTCTATAGACATGGAAATATCTACACTGCTATCTGTATAAACATAGAAATATCTACACCGCCATCTCTATAAACATGGAAATATCTACACCGCCATCTGCATGAACATGGAAATATCTACACCGCTATCTGTGCAAAAATGGAAATATCTGCACCGCTATCTGTATAAACATGGAAATAACTACACCGCTGTCTGTATAAACATGTAAATATCTACAACGCTATCTCTGTAAACATGGAATTATATACACAGCTATCTGTCTAAACTTGGAAATATCTACCGGGCTATCTGTGTAAAGATGGAAATATCTGCACCGCAATCTGTGCAAAGAGGGAAATAACTACACCGCTATCTCTATAAACATGGAAATATCTACACCGCTATCTATATAAACATGGAAATATCTACACCACTATCTGTATAAACAAGGAAATATCTACACCGCCATATGTATAAACATGGAAATATGTACACCGCTATCTCTATAACCATGGAAATATCTACACCGCCATTTCTATAAACATGGAAATATCTACACTGACATATGTATACACATGGAAATTTCTTCACGGCCATCTGTATAAACATGGAAATATTTACACCCCTATCTCTATAAACTTGGAAATATCTACACCGCCATCTGCATAAACGTGGAAATATCTACACTGCCATCTGTATAAACATGGAAATAACTACACCCGTATCTCTATAAACATAGAAATACATACACCGCTATCTCTATAAACATGCAAATATCTACACCGCAATCTCTTTGAACATAGAAATATCTACACCGCCATCTCTATAAACATGAAAATATCTACACCGCCATCTCCATAAACATGGAACTATGTACACCGCCATATTTTTAAACATGGAAATGTCGACACCGCTATCTGTATAAACATGGAAATATCTACACCGCTATCTGTATAAACATGGAAATATCTCCACCGCTATCTCTATAAACATGGAAATAACTACACTGCCATCTCTATACACGTGGAAATAACTACACGCCCTCTCTATAAAAATACAAATATCTACACCGCCATCTCTATATTCATGGAAATGTCTACAGCGCTATCTGTATAAACAGCGAAATATCTACACAGCCGTCTCTATAAAAATGGAAATATCTACACCGCCATCTGTATATACATGGAAATAGCTACACAGACATCTGCATAAACATAGAAATACCTACACTGCCATCTGCATAAACATGGAAATATCTACACTGCCATCTGTATGAACATGTAAATATCTACACAGCTATCTCTATAAACATGGAAAAGTCTACACTGCTATCTTTATAAACGTGGAAATATCTACACCGCTATCTCTATGAACATGGAAATATCTACACCGCTATCTCTATAAACATGGGAATAACTGCAACGCTATCTGTATAAACATGGAAATATCTATACCGGTATCTTTGTAAACATGGAAATATCTACACCCCTATCTGTATAAACATGGAAATATCTACAAGGCTATCTGTGTAAACATGGAAATATATACACAGATATCTGTGTAAACATGGAAATATCTACACCGCTATCTGTGTAAACATGGAAATATCTACACTGCAATCTGTGCAAGGATGGAAACATCTATACCGCTATCTCTGTAAACATGGAAATATCTACACCGCTATCTGAAAAAACATGGAAATATCTTAACCGCTATCTGCATAAACATGGAAATATATACACCGCTATCAGTATAAACATGGAAATATCTACACCGCTATCTGTGTAAGCATGGAAATATCTACATCGCTATCTGTATAAACATGGAAATATCTCCAGCGCTATCTCTATAAACATGGAAATATCTACAACACTACCTGTATAAACATGGAAATATCTACAACACTATATGTGTAAACAGGGAAATATCTACACAGCTATCTGTGTAAACATGGAAATATGTACACCGATATCTGTATAAAAAAGGAAATATTTACACCACAATCTGTGCAAATATGCAAATATCTACACCGCTATTTCTGTAAACATGGAAATATCTACACCGGTATCTGAATAAACATGGAAATATCTACACCACGATATGTATAAACATGGAAATATCTACACAACGATCTGTATAAACATAGAAATATGTACACCGCTATCTGTATAAACAAGGAAATATCTACACCGCTATCATTATAAACATGGAAATATCTACATTTCAATCTGTATAAAAATGGAAATATCTACACTGCCATCTGTATAAACACGGAAATAGCTACACAGTCATCTGTATAAACATGGAAATCTCTACACAAATATCTGTATAAACATGGAAATATCTACACTGCCATCTGTATAAACATGAAAATATCTGCAACAATATCTGTGTAAAGATGGAAATATCTAGACCGCAATCTGTGCAAATATGAAAATACCTACAGTGCTATCTCTGTAAACATGGAAATATGTACACCACTATCTGTATAAACATGGAAATATCTATACCACTATCTGTATAAACATGGAAATATCTACATCGCCATCTCTATAAACATGGAAATATCTACACCGCCATCAGCATAAACATGGAAATAACTACACCGCCATCCGTACAAACATGGAATTATCTACACCGCCATCTCTATAAACATAGAAATATGTACACTGCCATCTGTAGAAAGATGGAAATGTCTACGCAAAGATCTGCATAAAGATGGAAATATCTACACCGCTATCTCTATAAACAAGGAAATACCTACACCGTAATCTGTATAAACATGGAAATAACTACACCGCTATCTGTATAAACTTGGATATATCTACACCGCCATCTGTATAAACATGGAAATTTCTACAACGCTACCTGTATAAACATGGAAATATCTACACCGCTCTCTCTATAAACATGGAAATATCTACACCGCTATCTGTATAAACCTGGAAACATCTACACCGCTATCTGTATAAACATGGAAAATCTACACCGCTGTCTCTATAAACATGGAAATACTTACACTGCCATCTGTATAAAGATGGAAATATCGACACCGCGAGCGGTATAAACATGGAAATATATTCACCAATATCTGTTTAAACATGGAAATATATACACCACTATCTCTATAAACATGGAAATACCTACACCGCCATCTCTGTAAACATGGAAATATCTACACCGCTATCTCTATAAACATTGTAAAATCTACACTGCCATCTCTATAAAAATGGAAATATCTACACCGCCATTTGCATAAACATGGAAATATCTACACCGCCATCTGTATAAACATGGAAATATCTACACCGCCATCGGTATAAACAACGAAATATCTACACTGCCATCTGTAGAAAGATGGAAGTATCTACACTGCGATCGCTATAAACATGGAAATTTCTACAACGTTACCTGTATAAACATGGAAATATCCACACCGCTCTCTCTATAAACATGGAAATATCTACACCGCTATCTGTATAAACATGGAACTATCTACACCGCTATCTGTATAAACATGGAAATATCTACACCGCTATCTCTATAAACATGGAAATATCTACACCGCTACCTCTATAAACATGGTAATGTCTATACGGCTATCTCCATAATCATGGAAATTTCTACAACGCTATCTGTATACACATGGAAATATCTACACAGCTATCTGTGTAAACAAGGAAATATCTACACCGCTATCAGTGCAAAGATGGAAATATGTACGAAGCTATCTATGTAAATATGGAAATATCTACACCGCTATCTGTATAAACATGGAAATATCTACACCACTATCTGTATAATCATGTTAATATCTACACCGCTATCTCTATAAACATGGAAATATCTACACCGCCATCTGTACAAACATGGAAATATTTACACCGCGATCTCTATAAAAATGGAAATCTGTACACTGCCATCTCTGGAAAGATGGAAATATCTACATCGCTATCTCTATAAACATGGAAATATCTACACCGCCATCTGTATAAACATGGAAATATCTCCACCACGATCTGTATAAACAAGGAAATATCTCCACAGCTATCTGCGTAAACATGGAAATATCTACATCGCTATCTGAATAAACACGGAAATATCTACAACCCTATCTGTGTAAACATGGAAATATCTACACAGGTATCTGCGTAAACTAAGAAATATCTACACCGCTATCTGTGTAAAGATGGAAATATCAGCACCGCAATCTTTGCAAAGAAGGAAATATCTACACCGCTATCTCTGTAAACATGAAATTATCTACACTGCTATGTGTATAAACATGGAAATATCTGCACCTCCATCTGTATAAACATTGAAATACCTACACCGCCATCTGTATAAACATGGAAATATCTAAACCGCGAGCTTTGTAAACATGGAAATATCTACACCGTTATCGGTATAAGTATGGAAAAATCTACACTGTTATCTAAATAAACATGGAAATAACTACACCGCCATCTGTATATACATGGAAATATCTACACCACTATCTCTATAAACATGGAAATATCTACACTGCAATCTGTATGAACATTCAAATATCTACACAGTCATCTGTATAAACATGGGAATATCTACACCACCATCTGTATAAACATGGAAATATCTAAACCACCATCTCTATAAACATGGAAATATCTACATTACCATATGTATACACATGGAAATATGTTCACGCCATCTGTATAAACATGGAAATATTTACACCGCTATCTGTATAAACATGGAAATATCTACACCGCTACCTGCATAAACATGGAAATATGTACATCGCCATCTGTATAAACATGGAAATATCTACAACGCTATCTGTATAAACGTGGAAATATCTACACCGCTAGCTGTATAAACGTAGAAATATCTACAACGCTATCTGTATAAATGAGGAAAGCTCTACATCGCTATCTGTGTAAACGTGGAAACATCTACACCGCTATCTGTATATACATGGAAATATCTACACCACTATCTGTATACACATGGAAATATCTACATCGCCATCTGCATAAACTTGGAAATATCTACACCGCTATCTGTATAAACCTGGAAATATCTACACCGCTATCTGTGTAAACATAGAAATATTCACACAGCTATCTGTGTAAAGTTGGAAGTATCTACACCGATATCTGTGCAAAAATGGAAATATCTACAACGCTATCTCTGTAAACATGGAAATATCTACACCGATATATGTATAAACATGGAAATGTGTACACCGCCATCTGTATAAACATGGAAATATCTACACCGCCATCTGAATAAACATGGAAATATCTACACCGCCATTTGTATAAACATGGAAATATCTACACCGCTATCTGTATAAATATGGAAATATATACAACGCTATCTCTAATAAACATGGAAATATCTACACCACTATCTCTATAAACATGGAAATATATACACCGCCATCTGTATAAACATGCAAATATCTTCACATTCATCTGTATAATCTTGGAAATATCTACACCACTATCTTTATAAACATGGAAAAAGCTAAACTGCCATCTGTATACACATGGAAAATATCTACACAGCCATCAGTACAAACATGGAAATATCTACAAAGCTATCTGTATAAACATGGAAATATCTACATCGCTATGTGTATAAACATGGAAATATCTTAACCACTATCTCTATAAACATGGAAATACGTACACCGCCATCTCTATAAACATGGCAATATCTACATCGCCATCTGCATGAACATGGAAATATCTACACCGCTATCAGTATAAACATGGAAATATCTACACCACCATCTGTAAAAACATGGAAATATCTACAGCGCTATCTGTATAAATATGGAAATATCTACACCTTTATCTCTATAAACATGGAAATAACTACACAGCTATCTGAATAAACATGGAAATACCTACACCGCTATTTGTATGATCATGGAAATATCTACACCGCTATCTCTATATCATGGAAATATCTGCACCGTTATCTGAATAAACATGTAAATACAAACACCGCTATCTGTATAAACATGGAAATATCTACACCATGATCTGTAAAAACATGGAAATATCTCCACCGCCATCTGTATAATCATGGAAATATCTACACCGACATCTGTGTAAACATGGAAATAACTACACCGCTATCTGTATAAATATGGAAATATCTACAATGTTATCTCTATAAACATGTTAATATCTACACCGCTATCAGTATAAACATGTAAATATCTACATCGCTATCTGTATAAACATGGAAATAACTCCACCTCTATCTGTATGAACATGGAAATATCTACACCGCTATCAGTATAAACATGGAAATATCTACACTGCCATCTCTATAAACATGGAAATATCTACACCGCCGTCAACATAAACATGGAAATAACAACCCCGCCATCTGTATGAACATGGAATTACCTACACCGCCATCTCTATAAACATAGAAATATATACAATGCCATCTGCAGAAAGATGGAATTATCTACATCGAGATCTGCATAAATATGGAAATATCTAAACCACTATCTCTATAAATATGGAAATACCTACACCGTAATCTGTATAAACATGGAAATATCTACAATGCTATCTGTATAAACAAGGAAATATCTACACCGCTATCTGTATAAATTTGGATATATCTACACCACCATCTGTATACACATGGAGATACCTCCACCACTATCTGCATAAACACGAAAATATCTACACCGCTGTCTGTATAAACATTGAAATATCTACAAGGCTATCTGTATAAACATGGAAATATCTCTACCGCAATCTCTATCAACATGGAAATATCTACACCGCTATCATAATAAACATGGAAATATCTACACCACTATCTGTATAAACATGGAAATATCTACAACACTATCTTTGTAAGCTTGGAAATATCTACAAAGCTATCTGTGTCAACATGGAAATATGTAAGCCGCTATCTGGTTAAAGATGGAAATATCTACACAGCAATCTGTGCAAATATGGGAATGTCTATACCGTTATCTCTGTAAAGATGGAAATATCTACACCGCTGACTATATAAACATGGAAATATCTACACCGCTATCTGTATAAACATGGAAATATCTACACCGCTCTCAGTATAAACCTGGAAATATCTACATGGCCTTCTCTATAAACATGGAAATATCTAAACTGCCATCTGTGTAAACATAGAAATACGTACAAAGTCATCTGTACAAACATGGAAATATCTACACCACTATCTGTATAAACATGGAAATATCTACACTGCCATCTGTATAAACATGGAAATATCTACACAGCCATCTGTATACAGATGGAAGTATCTAAACTGCCATCTGTATAAACATGGAAATATATACACAGTTATCTGCATATACATGGAAATATCTACACCACTATCTGTATAAACATGGAAATATGTACACTGCCATCTGTATAAACATGGAAATATCTACACTGCCATCTGTATAAACATGGAAATATCTGCACCGCTATCTGTATAAACATGGAAATATCTACAACACTATCTGTGTTAACATGGAAATATCTACACCGCTATCTCTCTAAACATGGAAATATGTACACCGCCATCTGTGTAAAGATGGAAGTACCTATACCGCAATCTGTGCTAATATGGAAATATCTACACCTCTATCTCTGTAAACATGGAAATATCTACACCGCTGTCTGTATAAACATGGAAATATCTACACCGCAATCTGCATAAACATGGAAATATCTACAACACTATCTGTGTTAATATGGAAATATCCACAACGTTATATGTCTAAACATGGAAATATGTATTCCGCCATCTGTATAAACATGGAAATATGTACACCGCTATCTGTGTAAAGATGGAAATATCTGCACCGCAATCTGAGCAAATATGGAAATATCTACACTGCTATCTCTGTAAACATGGAAATACCTACACCGCTATCTGTATAAACATGGTAGTATCTCCACCGCTATCGGTATAAATTTGGAAATATCTACGCAACAATCTCTATAAACATGGAAATATCTACACTGCTATCTGTATACACCTAGAAATATCTGCATCGATACATCTTTAAACATGGAAATATATACACCGCTATCTCTATAAACATGGAAATACCTAAATCGCTAAATGTATTAACATGGAAATATCTACATGACAATCTCTATAAACATGGAAATATCTACAGCGCCATCTGTATAAACATGGAAATACCTACAGAGTCATCTGTATAAACATGGAAATAACTACACACCTATCTATATAAACATGAAAATATCTACACGGCCATCCGTATAAACACGGAAATATCTACACAGCCATCTCTATAAACATGGAAATCACTACAACGCTAACTGTATAAACATGGAAATATCCACACCGCTATCTGTAAAAACATGGAATTATCTACACAGTCATCACTACAAACATGGAAATATGTACACCTCCATCTGTATACACATGGCAATATCTACACTGCCATCTTTACACACATGGAAATATCTACACAGCCATCTGTATAAACATGGAATTATCTACACCGCTATCTCTATAAACATGGAAATACCTTCACCGCTATCTCTATAAACATGGAAATAAATTCACCGCTATCTGTATAAACATGGAAATATCTACTCTGCGATCTCTGCGAATATGGAAATATCTACACCGCTATCTCTATAAATATGGAAATATCTACACCGCAATCTGTACAAACATGGAAATATCTACACTGCTATCTGTATAAACATGGAAATATCTACACTGCTATCTGTATAAACATGGAAATATCTACACCGCTATCTCTGTAAACATCGAAATATCTACACGGCTATCGTTATAAACATGGAAATATCTACACCGATATCTGTATAAACATGTAAATATCTACAACACTCTCTGTGTAAACATGGAAATATCTACACAGCTATCCGTGTAAACATGGAAATATGTACATCGCAATCTGTGTAAAGATGGAAATATCTACACCGCAATATGTGTAAATATGGAACTATCTACATCGCTATCTCTGTAAAGATGGAAATATCTACACCGCTATCTGTATAAACATGGAAATATCTACACCACTATCTGTATAAACATGGAAATGTCTACATCATGATCTGTATAAACATGGAAATATCTACACTGCTATCGGTACAAACATGGAAACATCTACACCGCTATCTTTATAAACATGGAAATATCTACACCGCTATCTGTATAAATATGGAAATAACTACACTGCTATCTCTATAAACATGGAAATGTGTACACCGCTATCTGTAAAAACATGGAAATATCTACATGGCTATCTCTATAAACATGGAAATATCTAGACCGCCAACTGTATAAACACGGAAATACCTACACTGTCACCTGTATAAGCATGGAAATATCTACACCACTATCTGTATAAACATGGAAATATCTACACTATCATCTGTATAAACATGGAAATATCTACACAGCCATCTGTATACACATGGAAATATCTACACAGCCATCTGTATAAACATGGGAATATCTCCACCGGTATCTCTATAAACATGGAAACATCTCCACCGCTATCTTTATTAACATGTAAATATCTACACCGCTATCTGAATAAACATGGAAATATCTATAACACTATCTGTGTAAACATGGAAATATCTACACAGCTATCTGTGTAAACATGAAATAAGTACTCCGCTATCTGTGTAAAGATGGAAATATGTACACTGCAAACAGAGCAAATATGGAAATATCTACACCGCTATCTCTGTAAACATGGAAATACCTACACATCTATCTGTATAAACCGGGAAATATCTATGCCGCTATATGTATATACCTGGAAATATCTACAACGCCATCTATACAAACATGGAAATATCTACACTGCTATCTGTATACACCTAGAAATATCTGCATCGATACATCTTTAAACATGGAAATATATACACCGCTATCTCTATAAACATGGAAATATCTAAATCGCTAAATGTATTAACATGGAAATATCTACATGACAATCTCTATAAACATGGAAATATCTACAGCGCCATCTGTATAAACATGGAAATACCTACAGAGTCATCTGTATAAACATGGAAATAACTACACACCTATCTGTATAAACATGAAAATATCTACACGGCCATCCGTATAAACACGGAAATATCTACACAGCCATCTCTATAAACATGGAAATCACTACAACGCTAACTGTATAAACATGCAAATATCCACACTGCTATCTGTAAAAACATGGAATTATCTACAGACATCAGTACAAACATGGAAATATGTACACCTCCATCTGTATACACATGGCAATATCTACACTGCCATCTTTACACACATGGAAATATCTACACAGCCATCTGTATAAACATGGAATTATCTACACCGCTATCTCTATAAACATGGAAATACCTTCACCGCTATCTCTATAAACATGGAAATAAATTCACCGCTATCTGTATAAACATGGAAATATCTACTCTGCGATCTCTGCGAATATGGAAATATCTACACCGCTATCTCTATAAATATGGAAATATCTACACCGCAATCTGTACAAACATGGAAATATCTACACTGCTATCTGTATAAACATGGAAATATCTACACTGCTATCTGTATAAACATGGAAATATCTACACCGCTATCTCTGTAAACATCGAAATATCTACACGGCTATCGTTATAAACATGGAAATATCTACACCGATATCTGTATAAACATGTAAATATCTACAACACTCTCTGTGTAAACATGGAAATATCTACACAGCTATCCGTGTAAACATGGAAATATGTACATCGCAATCTGTGTAAAGATGGAAATATCTACACCGCAATATGTGTAAATATGGAACTATCTACATCGCTATCTCTGTAAAGATGGAAATATCTACACCGCTATCTGTATAAACATGGAAATATCTACACCACTATCTGTATAAACATGGAAATGTCTACATCATGATCTGTATAAACATGGAAATATCTACACTGCTATCGGTACAAACATGGAAACATCTACACCGCTATCTTTATAAACATGGAAATATCTACACCGCTATCTGTATAAATATGGAAATAACTACACTGCTATCTCTATAAACATGGAAATGTGTACACCGCTATCTGTACAAACATGGAAATATCTACATGGCTATCTCTATAAACATGGAAATATCTAGACCGCCAACTGTATAAACATGGAAATACCTACACTGTCACCTGTATAAGCATGGAAATATCTACACCACTATCTGTATAAACATGGAAATATCTACACTATCATCTGTATAAACATGGAAATATCTACACAGCCATCTGTATAAACATGGAAATATCTACACCACTATCTGTATAAACATGGAATTATCTACACTACCGTCTGTATAGGCATGGAAATATCTACACAGCCATCTTTATACACATGCAGTTATCTACACAGCCATCTGTATCAACATGGAAATATCTCCACCGCTATATCTATAAACATGGAAATACCTACACCGCTATCTGTATAAACATGGAAATAGCCACACCGCTACCTGTATAATCATGGAAATATCTACACCGCCATCTGTAAAAAAATGGAAATATCTACAACGCTATCTGAGTAAACATGGAAATAACTACAGAGCAATCTGTGTAAACCTGGAAATATCTACACCGCTATCTCTGTAAACATGTAAATGTCTACAATGCTATCTGTGTCAACATAGAAATATCTACAATGCTATCTGTATAAATATGGAAATATCTACAAAACCATCTCTATAAACATGTAAATATCTACACTGCTATCTGTATAAACATGGAAATAACTACACAGCTATCTGTATAAACTTGGAAATATCTACACCGCTATCCCTATAAACATGGAAAGAAAAACACCGCGATCCGTATAAAAATGGAAATATCTACACCGCTATCTGTATAAACACGGAAATATCTACACCGCCATTTCTATAAACTTGGAAATATCTACACCGCCATCTGCATAAACATGGAAATATCTACACCGCCATCTGCATAAACATGGAAATATCTACACCAATATCTGAATAAACATCTAAATATCTACACCGCTATCTGTATGAACATGGAAATATCTCCAACGCTATCAATGTAAACATGGAAATATCTACACAGCTATCTGTATAAAGAAGGAAATATCTACACCGCTATCTGTATAAACGTGCAAATATCTACACCGATATGTGTATATACGTGGAAATATCTTCAACGTTATCTGTATAAACGTGGAAATATCTACACTGGCATCTGTATAAACATGGAAATATCTCCACTACCATCTGTAGAAACATGGCAATTTCAACACCGCTTATGTGAAAACCTGGAAATATCTACACCGCTATCTGTATAAACATGGAAAAATCTACACTGCGATCTGTATAAACATGGAAATATCTACACTGCTATCTGTATAAACATGTAAATATATACACGGCTATCTGTATAAACATAAAAATATCTACACCGCTATCTGTATAAATTTGGAAATATCTACACCGCTATCTCTGTAAACATGGAAATACCTACACCACCATCTCTATAAACATGGAAATATCTGCACCGCCATCACTATAAACATGAAAATGTCCACACTGCCATCTCTATAAACATGGAACAAACTACACCGCCTTCTTTATAAACATCGAAATATCTACACTGCCATCTGAATAAACATGGAAATACCTACACTGCCATCAGTATACACATGGAAATATCTACAAATATATCTCTATAAACACGGAAATATCTACACCGCTATCTGTGTAAACATGGAAATATCCACACCACCATCTGTATAAACATGGAAATACCTACACAGTCATGTGTAGGAACATTTAAATATCTACACTGCCATCTGCATAAACACAGAAATATCTACACAGCCCTCTGTATAAATATGTAAATATCTGCATAGTCATCTGCATAAACATGGAAATATCTGCACCGCTATCTGTATAAACATGGAAATACCTACACCGCTGTCTCTATAAACATGGAAATATGTACACCGCTATGTGTATAAACATGGAAATATCTCCACTGCTGTTTGTATAAACATGGACATATCTCCACCGTTATCTGTATAAACATGGAAATATCTACAGTGCCATCTCTGTAAACATTGAAATATCTACACTGCCGTCTGTAAAAACATGGAAATATCTAGGCAGTCATCTGAATAAACATGGAAATATCTGCACCACCATCTGTATAAACATGGAAATACCTACAATACCATCTGTATACACATGGAAATATCTACACAGACATCTGTATAAATATGGAAATATCTACACCGTATCTGTGCAAAAATGGAAATATCTACACCGGTATCTATGTAAACATGGAAATATCTACACCGCTATCTTTATTAATATGAAAATATCTTCATCGCTATCTGTATAAACGTTGAAATGTCTACACCGCTACCTCTATAAACATGGAAATAACTACAAAGCCATCTGTATAAACATGGAAATACCTACACAGTCATGTGTAGGAACATTTAAATATCTACACTGCCATCTGTATAAACACAGAAATATCTACACAGCCCTCTGTATAAATATGGAAATATCTGCATAGTCATCTGTATAAACATGGAAATATCTGCACCGCTATCTTTATAAACATGGAAATACCTACACCGCTGTCTCTATAAACATGGAAATATGTACACCACTATGTGTATAAACATGGAAATATCTCCACTGCTGTCTGTATAAACATGGACATAACTCCACCGATATCTGTATAAACATGGAAATATCTACAGCGCCATCTCTATAAACATTGAAATATCTACACTGCCATCTGTAAAAACATGGAAATATCTAGGCAGTCATCTGAATAAACATGGAAATATCTGCACCACCATCTGTATAAACATGGAAATACCTACAATATCATCTGTATACTCATGGAAATATCTACACAGACATCTGTATAAATATGGAAATATCTACACCGCCGTCTGTATAAACATGGAAATAAACAAACTGCCATCTGTGGAAAGATGGAAATATCTTCACGGCTATCTCTATAAATATGGAAATATCTACACCTCCATCTCTATAAACATGAAAATATCTACACTGCCATCTCCGTAAAGATGGAAGTATCTACTCCGCCATGTGTATGAACACGGAAATATCTACACCACCCTCTGTGTAAACATGGAAATATCTACACCGCTATCTGCATAAACATGGAAATATCTACTCCGCCACCTGCATGTCCATGGAAGTATATACGCCGCCATCTGTATAAAAATGGAAATATCTACACGGCCATCTGTGTATAGATGGAAATATCAACACCACCATCTGTACAAACATGGAAATATCTACATCGCTATCTTGATAAACATGGAAATATCTGCACTGCCATCTGTAAAAACATGGAAATACCTATACAGTCATCTGTATAAACATGGAAATATCTACAATGCCATCTGAATACACATGGAAATATCCACACAGCCATCTGTATAAACATGTAAATATCTACACTGCTATCTCTATAAGCATGGAAATATCTACACCGCCATATGTGTGAATAAGGAAATATCTACAATGCCATCTGCATAAAGATATAAATATCTGCACCACGAGCTGTATAAACAAGGAAATATCTACATCGCTATCTGTATAAACGTGGAAATACCAACACCGCTATCGGTATAAACATGGAAATATTTACACCGCCATCTACATACCCATAGAAATATCTGCGCCGCCATCTCTGTAACCATCTCTGTAAACATGAAAATATCTACACCGCCATCTCCATACACATGTAACTATTTACAAGGACATCTGTGTAAACATGGAAATATCTAGACCTCTATCTGTAGAAACGTGGAAATATCTACACTGCCATCTGTATAAAGATGGAAATATCTACACTGCGATCTTTATATACATGGAAATATCGCCACGGCTATCTGTATAAACATGGAAATACCAACAACGCTATCTGTATACACATGGAAATATCTACACAGACATCTCTATAAATATGGAAATGTCTACACCGCCATCTGTATAAACATGGAAATATCTACACTGCCATCTGTAGAAAGATGGAAATATCTACACCGCTATCTCTATAAATATGGAAATATCTACACCGCCATCTCCATAAACATGAAAATATCTACACTGCCATCTCCATAAAGATGGAAGTATCTACTCCGCCATGTGTATAAGCACGGAAATATCTACACTGCTATCTCAATAAACATGGAATTATCTACACTGCGGTCTGTATAAAAATGGAAATATCTACACTGCTATCTGTATAAACATGGAAATATCTCCACTGCTATCTCTATAAACATCGAAATATCTACACCGCCATCAGTATAAACATGGAAATACTTACAAAGTTATCTGTATAAACATGGAAATATCTACACAGCCATGTGTATAAACATGGAAATATCTACAGCGCTATCTATATAAACATGGAAATAACAACAATGGTATCTGTATAAACATGGAAATATCCACACCGCTGTCTGTATAAACTTGGAAATATCTACACCGCTATCTCTATAAACATGGAAATATCTACACCGCCATCTGTATAAATATGGAAATACCTATACAGTCATCTGTGTAAACATGGAAATATCTACAATGCCATCTGTATACACATGGAAATACCTACACGGCAATCTGTGTATAGATGGAAACATCAACACCGCCATGTTTACAAACATGGAAATATCTACACAGTTATCTCTATAAACATGGAAATCTTTACACTGTGGTCTGTATAAACATGGAAATATCTACACCCGTATCTGTATAAACATGGAAATATCTACACAACGATCTGTATAAACATGGAAATATATACACCGCTATCTGTATAAACATGGAAATATCTGCTCCGCTATCTCTATAAACATGGAAATATCTACAAAGCCATCTGTAGAAACATGGAAATACCTACACAGTCATGTGTAGGAAGATTTAAATATCTACACTGCCGTCTGTATAAACACAGAAATATCTACACAGCCCTCTGTATAAATATGGAAATATCTGCATAGGCATCTGTATAAACATGGAAATATCTGCACCGCTATCTGTATAAACATCTAAATACCTACACCGCTGTCTCTATAAACATGGAAATATGTATACCGCTATGTGTGTAAACATGGAAATATCTCCACTGCTGTCTCTATAAACATGGATATATCTCCACCGTTATCTGTATAAACATGGAAATACCTACACCGCCATCTGTATAAACATGGAAATACCTACAAAGTCATCTGTATAAACATGGAAACATCTACACAGCCATCTGTATAAACATGGAAATATCTACACAGCCATCTGTATATACATCGAAATATCTACACTGCTATCTGTATAAACATGGAAGTAACTACACCGCTATTTGTATAAACAAGGAAATATCTACATCGCCATCTGTTTAAACATGGAAATATATACACAGACATCTATTTATACATGGAAATATCTACACCGCTATCTGTATAAACATGCTAATAACTACCCCGCTATCTGTATAAATGTGGAAATATTTGCACCGCTATCCCCATAAACATGGTAATATCAACACCGCGATCTGTATAAACATGGAAATATCTACACAGTGATCTGTATTAACATGGAAATATCTACACCTCGATCTGTATAAACATGGAAATATCTACACCGTGATCTGTAGAAATATGGAAATATCTACACCGCCATCTCTATAAACATGGAAATATCTACACCCCTATCTGTATAAACATGGAAATATCCACACAGCTATCTATATAAACATGGAAAAATAAACACCGCTATCTCTATGAACATGGAAATATCTAAAACACCATCTCTATGAACATGGAAATATCTACACCGCGATTGGTATAAACATGGAAATATCTACACCGCTATCTGTTTAAACATGGAAATATCTCCACTGCTATCTCTATAAACATCGAAATATCTACACCGCCATCGCTATAAACATGGAAATACTTACAAAGTTATCTGTATAAACATGGAAATATCTACACCGCCGTCTGTATAAACATGGAATTGTCTACACAGCCATGAGTATATACATGGAAATATCTACACCGCTATCTATATAAACATGGAAAGAACTACACCGCTATCTGTATAAACATGGAAATATCTCCACTGCTATCTCTATAAACTTCGAAATATCTACACTGCCATCTGTATAAACATGGAAATACTTACAAATTTATCTGTATAAACATGGAAATATCTACACCGCCATCTGTATAAACATGGAAATATCTACACAGCCAGGTGTACATACATGGAAATAACTACTCCACTCTCTATGTAAACATGGAAATTAGTACAGCGCTATCTGTATATACATGGAAATATCTACACCACTATCTACATATCCATAGAAATATCTGCGCCGCCATCTGTATAAACATGGAAATATCAACACGGTCATCTGTGTATAGATGGAAATATCAACACCGCAATCTGTACAAACATGGAAATATCTGCACCGCTATCTGTATAAACATGGAAATATCTACACCGCGGTCTGTATAAACATGGAAATATCTACACCGCTATCTGTATAAACATGGAAATATCTGCGCAGCTATCTCTATAAACATGGAAATATCTACACCGTGATCTGTATAAACATGGAAATTTCTCCACCGTTATCTGTATAAATATGGAAATATTTACACCGCTATCTCTATAAACATGGAAATATCTACACCACCATCTGTATAAACATGGAAATATCTACACTGCCATCTGTATACACATGGAAATAGCTACACGGCAATCTGTGCATAGATGGAAACATCCACACCGCCGTCTGTACAAACATGGAAATATGTACACCGATATCTGTAAAAACATGGAAATATCTACACCGCTATCTGTATAAACATGGAAATACCTACACCGCCATCTGTATAAACATGGAAATACCTACAAAGTCATCTGTATAAACATGGAAATATCTACACAGCCATCTGTATAAACATGGAAATATCTACACAGCCATCTGTATATACATCGAAATATCTACACTGCTATCTGTATAAACATGGAAGTAACTACACCGCTATTTGTATAAACAAGGAAATATCTACATCGCCATCTGTTTAAACATGGAAATATATACACAGACATCTATTTATACATGGAAATATCTACACCGCTATCTGTATAAACATGCTAATAACTACCCGCTATCTGTATAAATGTGGAAATATTTGCACCGCTATCCCTATAAACATGGTAATGTCAACACCGTGATCTGTATAAACATGGAAATATCTACACAGTGATCTGTATTAACATGGAAATATCTACACCTCGATCTGTATAAACATGGAAATATCTACACCGTGATCTGTAGAAATATGGAAATATCTACACCGCCATCTCTATAAACATGGAAATATCTACACCCCTATCTGTATAAACATGGAAATATCCACACAGCTATCTATATAAACATGGAAAAATAAACACCGCTATCTCTATGAACATGGAAATATCTAAAACACCATCTCTATGAACATGGAAATATCTACACCGCGATCGGTATAAACATGGAAATATCTACACCGCTATCTGTTTAAACATGGAAATATCTCCACTGCTATCTCTATAAACATCGAAATATCTACACCGCCATCGCTATAAACATGGAAATACTTACAAAGTTATCTGTATAAACATGGAAATATCTACACCGCCGTCTGTATAAACATGGAATTGTCTACACAGCCATGAGTATATACATGGAAATAACTACACCGCTATCTATATAAACATGGAAAGAACTACACCGCTATCTGTATAAACATGGAAATATCTCCACTGCTATCTCTATAAACTTCAAAATATCTACACTGCCATCTGTATAAACATGGAAATACTTACAAATTTATCTGTATAAACATGGAAATATCTACACCACCATCTGTATAAACATGGAAATATCTACACAGCCAGGTGTACATACATGGAAATAACTACTCCGCTCTCTATGTAAACATGGAAATTAGTACAGCGCTATCTGTATATACATGGAAATATCTACACCACTATCTACATATCCATAGAAATATCTGCGCCGCCATCTGTATAAACATGGAAATATCAACACGGTCATCTGTGTATAGATGGAAATATCAACACCGCAATCTGTACAAACATGGAAATATCTGCACCGCTATCTGTATAAACACGGAAATATCTACACCGCGGTCTGTATAAACATGGAAATATCTACACCGCTATCTGTATAAACACGGAAATATCTGCACAGCTATCTCTATAAACATGGAAATATCTACACCGTGATCTGTATAAACATGGAAATTTCTCCACCGTTATCTGTATAAATATGGAAATATTTACACCGCTATCTCTATAAACATGGAAATATCTACACCACCATCTGTATAAACATGGAAATATCTACACTGCCATCTGTATACACATGGAAATAGCTACACGGCAATCTGTGCATAGATGGAAACATCCACACCGCCGTCTGTACAAACATGGAAATATGTACACCGATATCTGTAAAAACATGGAAATATCTACACCGCTATCTGTATAAACATGGAAATACCTACACCGCGATCTGTATAAACATGGAAATATCTACACCACAATCTGTATAAACATGGAAATATATACTCCGCTATCTGAATAAACATGGAAATATCTGCACCGCTATCTCTATAGACATGGAAATAACTACAAAGCCATCTGTACAAACATGGAAATACCTACACAGTCATGTGTAGGAACATGGAAATATCTACACTGCCATCTGTAGAAAGATGGAAATATCTACACCGCTATCTCTATAAACAAGGAAATATCTACACCGCCATCTGTATAAATATGGAAATACCTATACAGTCATCTGTGTAAACATGGAAATATCTACACCATCATCTGTATAAACATGGAAATATCTACACTGCCATCTGTATACACATGGAAATAGCTACACGGCAATCTGTGCATAGATGGAAACATCAACACCGCCATCTGTACAAACATGGAAATATCTACACTGCCATCTGTAGAAAGATGGAAATATCTACACAGCTATCTCTATAAATATGGAAATATCTACACCGCAATCTCTATAAACATGAAAATATCTACACTGCCATCTCCATAAAGATGGAAGTATCTACTCTGCCATGTGTATAAACACGGAAATATCTACACCACCATCTGTGTAAACATGGAAATATCTACACCGCTATCTGTGTAAACATGGAAATATCTACACCACCATCTGCATGTCCATGGAATTATCTACACCGCAATCTGTATAAACATGGAAATATCTACACGGCCATCTGTGTATAGATGGAAATATCAACACCGCCGTCTGTACAAATATGGAAATATCTACATCGCTATCTCTATAAACATGGAAATATCTGCACTGCCATCTGTAAAAACATGGAAATAACTATACAGTCATCTGTATAAACATGGAAATATCTACAATGCCATATGTATACACATGGAAATATCTACACAGCCATCTGTATAAACATGTAAATATCTACACTGCTATCTCTATAAACATGGAAATATCTACACCGCCATCAGTGTGAATAAGGAAATATCTACAATGCCATCATATAAAGATATAAATATCTGCACAGCAAGCTGTATAAACATGGAAATTCCTATATCGCAATCTGTATAAACGTGGAAATACCAACACCGCTATCAGTATAAACATGGAAATATCTACAATGCTATCTATATAAACATGGAAATATCTACACTGCTATGTCAATAAACATGGAAATACCTACACCGCTATCCCTATAAACATGGTAATATCAAAAACGCGATCTGTATAAACATGGAAGTATCTACACCATGATCTGTATAAACATGGAAATATCTACACCGCGATCTGTATAAACATGGAAATATCTACACAGTGATCTGTATAAACATGGAAATATCTATACCGCTATCTCTATAAACATGGAAATATCAACACTGCTATCTCTATGAACATGGAAATATCTACACTGCCATATCCATAAACATGGAAATATCTACACCGCGAACAGTATAAACGTGGAAATATCTACACCATTATGTGTATAAAGATGGAAATATCTCCACTGCTATCTCTATAAACATCGAAATATCTACACCGGCGTCTGTATAAACGTGGAAATACTTACAAAGTTATCGGTATAAACATGGAAATATCTACACCGACATCTGTATAAACATGGAAATATCTACACAGCCATGTGTATATACATGGAAATATCAACACCGCTAACTATATAAACATGGAAATATCTACACCGCTATCTGTGTATACATGGAAATATCTACACCGCCATCTACATATCCATGGAAATATCTGCGCCGCCATCTGTATAAACATGGAAATATTTACACGGTCATCTGTGTATAGATGGAAATATCAACACCACCATCTGAACAAACATGGAAATATCTGCACCGCTATGTGTATAAACATGGAAATATCTACACCGCGGTCTGTATAATCATGGAAATATGTAAACCGCTATCTGTATAAACATGGAAATATCTACACCGCTATCTCTATAAACATGGAAATATCTACACAGTGATCTGTATAAACATGGAAATATCTACACGGCCATCTGTGTATAGATGGAAATATCAACACCACCATCTGTACAAACATGGAAATATCTACACCGCTATCTCTATAAACATGGAAATATCTGCACTGCCATCGGTAAAAACATGGAAATACCTATACAGTCATCTGTATAAACATGGAAATATCTACAATGCCATCTGTATACACATGGAAATATCTACACAGCCATCTGTATAAACATGTAAATATCTACACTGCTATCTCTATAAACATGGAAATATCCACACCGCCATCTCTATAAATATGAAAATATCTACACTGCCATTTCCATAAACATGGAACTAACTACTCCGCCATCTGTATAAACATGGAAACATCTACACCGCCATCAGTGTGAATAAGGAAATATCTACAACGCCATCTGTATAAAGATATAAATATCTGCACCGTGAGCTGTATAAACATGGAAATATCTACATCGCTATCTGTATAAACGTGGAAATGCCAACACCGCTATCCGTATAAACATGGAAATATCTACAAGGCCATCTATATAAACATGGAAATATCTACACCGCTATGTCTATAAACATGGAAATACCTACACCGCTATCTCAATAAACATGGAAATATCTACACCGCTATCTGTATAAACATGGAAATATCTACACCGCTATCTGTATAAACATGGAAATATCTACACCTCTACTGTATAAACATGGAAATATCTTCACCGCGATCTGTATAAACATGGAAATATCTACACCGCTATCTGTATAAACATGGTAATATCTACACCACCATCTATATAAACATGGAAATACCTACACCGCCAACTGTATAAACATGGAAATATCTACAATGCCATCTGTAGAAAGATGGAAATATCTACACCGCAAATTGTGTAAACATGGAAATATCTACACCGATATCTGTAAAAACATGGAAATATCTACACCGCTATCTGTATAAACATGGAAATAGCTACACCGCGATCTGTATAAACATGGAAATATCTACAGCGCCATCTCTATAAACATTGAAATATCTACACAGCCATCTGTAAAAACATGGAAATATCTACACAGTCATCTGAATATACATGGAAATATCTACACCACCATCTGTATAAACATGGAAATACCTACAATACCATCTGTATACACATGGAAATATCTACACAGACATCTGTATAAATATGGACATATCTACACCGCCATCTGTATAAACATGAAATTATCTACACTGCCATCTGTAGAAAGATGGATATATCTACACCGTTATCTCTATAAATATGGAAATATCTACACCGCTATCTCAATAAACATGAAAATATCTCCACTGCCATCTCCATAAAGATGGAAGTATCTACACCGCCATTTGTATAAACACGGAAATATCTACACCACCATCTGTGTAAACATGGAAATAACTACACCGCTATCTGTATAAACATGGAAATATCTACACCGCCATATGCATGTCCATGGAAACATCTACGCCGCCATCTGTATAAACATGGAAATATCTACACGGCCATCTGTGTATAGATGGAAATATCAACACCGCAATCTGTACAAACATGGAAATATCTACACCGCTATCTCTATAAACATGGAAATATCTGCACTACCATCTGTAAAAACATGGAAATACCTATACAGTCATCTGGATAAACATGGAAATATCTACAATGCCATCTGCATACACATGGAAATATCTACACAGCCATCTGTATAAACATGTAAATATCTAAACTGCTATCTCTATAAACATGGAAATTTCTACACCGCCATCTCTATAAACATGAAAATATCTACACTGCCATCTCGATAAACATGGAACTAACTACTCCGCCATCTGTATAAACATGGAAACATCTACACCGCCATCTGTGTGAATAAGGAAATATCTACAATGCCATCTGTATAAAGACATAAATATCTGCACCGCGAGCTGTATAAACATGGAAGTATCTACATCACTATCTGTATAAACGTGGAAATACCAAAAGCGCTATCGGTATAAAAATGGAAATATCTACGCCATCTATATAAACATGGAAATATCTACACCGCTATGTCTATAAACATGGAAATACCTACACCGCTATCTCTATAAACATGGAAATATCTACACCGCTATCTGTATAAACATGGAAATATCTACACGGCTATCTGTATAAACATGGAAATATCTATACCGCGATCTGTATAAACATGGAAATATCTACACCGCGATCTGTATAAACATGGAAATATCTCCACCACGATCTGTATAAACATGGAATACCTACACCGCCATCTGTATAAAGATGGAAATACTTACAAATCATCGCTATAAATATGGAAATATCAACACCGCCATCTGTATAAACATGGAAATATCTACACAGCCATGTGTATATACACGGAAATATCTACACCGCTCTCTATATAAACATGGAAATAACTACACCGCTATCTGTGTAAACATGGAAATATCTACACCGCCATGTACATATCCATAGAAATATCAGCGTCGTCATCTGTATAAACATGGAAATATCTACACGGTCATCTGTGTATAGATGGAAATATCAACACCGCCATCTGTACAAACGTGGAATTATATGCACCGTTATCTGTATATACATGGAAATATCTACACCGCTATCTCTATAAACATGGATATATCTACACCGTGATCTGTAAACATGGAAATATTTACACCGCTATCTGTATAAACATGGAAATATCTACACCGTTATCTGTATAAATATGCAAATATCTACACCGCTATATCTATACACATGGAAAAATCTACACCGCTATCTGTATAAACGTGGAAATACCAACACCGCTATCGGTATAAACATGGAAATATCTTCAACGCCATCTATATAAACATGGAAATATCTACACCGCTATGTCTATAAACATGGAAATACCTACACCGCTATCTCTAAAAACATGGAAATATCTACACCGTGATCTGTATGAACATGGAAATATCTACACCGCTATCTGTATAAACATGGAAATATCTACACCGCGATCTGTATAAACCTGGAAATATCTACACTGCGATGTGTATAAACATGGAAATATCTTCACCACGATCTGTATAAATATGGAAATATCTACACCGCTATCTGTATAAACATGGTAATACCTACACCACCATCTATATAAACATGGAAATATCTACACCGCCATCTGTATAAACATGGAAATATCTACAATGCCATCTGTAGAAAGATGGAAATATCTACAACGCAATCTGTGTATACATGGAAATATCTATACCGATATCTGTAAAACCATGGAAATATCTACACCGCTATCTGTATAAACATGGAAATATCTACACCGCGATCTGTATAAACATGGAAATATCTACACCGCGATCTGTATAAACAGGGAAATATCTACACCGCTATCTGTATAAACATGGAAATATCTACACAGCTATCTCTATAAACATGGAAATGTCTACACCGCCATCTGTATAAACATGGAAATACCTACAAAGTCAACTGTATAAACATGGAAATATCTACAAAGCCATCTGTATAAACATGGAAATATCTACACAGCCATCTGTATAAACATGGAAATATCTACACCGCTCTCTGTATAAACATGGAAATAACTACACCGCTATTTGTATAAACAAGGAAATATCTACACCGTGATCGGTATAAACATGGAAATATTTACACCGCTATCTCTATAAACATGGAAATTTCTACACCGTTATCTGTATAAACATGGAAATATCTTCACCACGATCTGTATAAACATGGAAATATCTACACCGCTATCTGTATAATCTTGGAAATATCTACACTGCTATCTCTATAAATATGGAAATATCTACACCGCCATCTGTATAAACATGGAAATAACTACACAGTCATGTGTAGGAACATGGAAATATCTACACCACTGTTTGTATAAAGATGGAAATAACTACAACGTTATCTTTATAAACATGGAAATATATACACAGTGATATGTATAAACATGGAAATATGTACAGCACTCTCTGAATAAAGATGGAAATATCTACAAGGCTATCTGTATAAACCTGGAAATATCTACACCACTATCTGTATAAATATGGAAATATTTACACCGCTATCTCTATAAACATGGAAATATCTACACCGATATCTCTATAAACATGGAAATATCTACACCGCCATCTGTATTAACATGGAAACATCTAAACAGTCATCTGTATAAACCTGGAAATATCTACACTGTCATCTATATAAACATGGAAATATCTACAGAGAACTCTGTATAAACATGAAAATATCGGCACAGTCATCTGTATAAACATGGAAATATCTACACCGATATCTGTATAAAAATGGAAATATCTAAACCGCTATGTGTATTAACGTGGAAATATCCCCATTGCTATCCTTATAAACATGGACATATCGCCACCGCAATCTGTATAAACATGAAAATATCTACACCACTATCTCTATAAACATGGAAATATCTTCACTGCCATCTGTACAAACATGGAAATATCTACACAGTCATCTGTAGAAACATGGAAATATCTACACCGCCGTCTCTATAAACATGGAAATAACTTCACCGCTATCTCTATAAACATGGAAATATCTACACCGCTATCTCCATGAACTTGGAAATATATGCACCTCCATCCCTTTAAACATGGAGATATCTACACCACCATCTACATAAACAAGAAATTATCTACACTGCCATCTATATAAACATGGAGATATCTACACCGCCATCTCTATAAACATGGAAATATCTACACTGCCATTTGTAGAAAGATGGAAATATCTACACCACCATCTGCATAAACGTGGAAATATCTACACCGCTATCTATATAAACATGAAAATATCTACACCGCAATCTGTATAAACATGGAAATATCTACACCGCTATCTGTATAAACTTGGAAATATCTAAACTGCTATCTCTATAAATATGGAAATATCTACACAGCCATCTGTATAAACATGGAAATAACTACACAGTCATGTGTAGGAACATGGAATTATCTACACCACTGTTTGTATAAAGATGGAAATACCTACAACGTTATCTGTATAAACATGGAAATATATACACAGTGATCTGTATAAACATGGAAATATGTACAGCACTCTCTGAATAAAGATGGAAATATCTACAAGGCTATCTGTATAAACATGGAAATATCTACACCACTATCTGTATAAATATGGATATATTTACACCGCTATCTCTATAAACATGGAAATATCTACACCGCTATCTCTATAAACATGGAAATATCTAAACCGCCATCTGTATTAACATGGAAACATCTAAACAGTCATCTGTATAAACCTGGAAATATCTACACTGTCATCTATATAAACATGGAAATATCTACAGAGAACTCTGTATAAACATGAAAATATCGGCACAGCCATCTGTATAAACATGGAAATATCTCCACCGCTATCTGTATAAACATGGAAATATCTACACCGCTAAGTGTATTAACGTGGAAATATCCCCATTGCTATCCTTATAAACATGGACATGTCTGCACTGCAATCTGTATAAACATGAAAATATCTACACCGCTATCTCTATAAACATGGAAATATCTTCACTGCCATCTGTACAAACATGGAAATATCTACACAGTCATCTGTAGAAACATGGAAATATCTACACCGCTATCTCTATAAACATGGAAATAACTTCACCGCTATCTCTATAAACATGGAAATATCTACACCGCTATCTCCATGAACTTGGAAATATATACACCGCCATCCCTTTAAACATGGAGATATCTACACCACCATCTACATAAACAAGAAAATATCTTCACTGCCATCTATATAAACATGGAAATATCTACACCGCCATCTCTATAAACATGGAAATATCTACACTGCCATTTGTAGAAAGATGGAAATATCTACACCACCATCTGTATAAACGTGGAAATATCTACACCGCTATCTGTATAAACATGGAACTATCTACACCGCAATCTGTATAAACATGGAAATATCTACAACGCTATCTGTATAAATGTGAAATATCAAAACCGCTATCTCTATAAAAATGGAAATATCTACACTGCTATCTGTATAAACATGGAAATATCCTCACTGCTATATCTATGAACATGGGTATATCTACACCGCTATCTCTATAAACATGGAAATATCTACACCGCCATCTCTATAAACATGGAAATATCTACACCTGTATCTGCATAAACATGGAAATATCTACACCGCTATCTGTGTAAACATGGTAATATCTACACTGCGATCTGTATAAGCATGGAAATATCTACACCGTGATCTGTATAAACATGGAATATCTTCACCACGATCTGTATAAACATGGAAATATCTCCACCGCTATCTGTATAAACATGGTAATATCTACACCACCATCTATATAAACATGGAAACATCTACTCCGCCATCTATATAAACATCCAAATATCTACAAAGGCATCTGTATAAACATGGAAATATCTGCAACACTATCTGTGTAAACATGGATATATCTACAATGCTATCTGTGTAAACATGGACATAACTACTCTGCTATCTGTATAAACATGGAAATACCTTCACCGCTATCTGTATAAACATGGAAATGTCAACATCGCTATCTGTATAAACATGGAAATATCTACACCACTATCAGTAAAAACATGGAAATATCTTCACCGCCAGCTCCATAAATATGGAAATATCTACACCGCTATCTCTATAAACCTGGAAATATCTACACTGCTCTGTGTATAAACGTGGAAATATCTACAACGGTATCTGTGTAATCATGGAAATATCTACACAGCTATCTGTGTAAACTTGGAAATATCTACCCCGCAATCTGTGTAAAGATGGAAAGATATACACCGCAGTCTTTTTAAAGATGGAAACATCTACACTGCTAACTCTGTAAACATGGAAATATCTACACTACCATCTCTATAAACATTGAAATATCTACACAGCCATGTGTATACACATGGAAATATCTACACATCCATCTGTATAAACATGGAAATATCTCCACCGCTATCTCTATAAACATGGAAACATCTACACCTCCATCTGCGTAAACATGGAAATATCTACACTGCCATGTATACACTTGGAAATATCTACACAGCCATCTGTATAAACATGGAAATACCTACACCGCTACCTCTATAAACATGGAAATACATACAAAGCAATCTGTATAAACATGGAAATATCTACATCACACTCTGTAATAACATGGAAATATCACCACCGCTCTCTGTTTATATATGGAAATATCTACACCGCTATCTGTATAAAAATGGAAATATCTACACAGTCAACTGTATATACATGGAAATATATACACCACCATCTCTATAAACATGGAAATATCTACACTGCCATCTGTAAACATGGAAATATCTACACAGTCATCTGTATATACATGGAAATATCTACACCACCATCTCTATAAACATGGAAATATCTACACTGCCGTCTGTATACACATGGAAATGTCTACAGAGCCATCAGTATAAACATGGAAACATCTGCACCACTATCTCTATACACATGGAAATAACTACACTGAAATCTCTATAAACATGGAAATATCTACACCACAAACTCTATAAACATGGAAATATCTACACTGCCATCTCTATAAACATGAAAATATCTACACCGCCATCTCCATAAACATGGAAATATCTACACCGCCATCTGTGTAAACATGGAAATATCTACACTGCCGTCTGTATAAAGATGGAAATATCTGCACCCCGAGCTGTATAGACATGGAAATATCTACACTGCTATCTGTATAAACAGGGAAATACCAACACCACTATCTGTATAAACGTGGAAATATCAACACCACGATCTGTTTAAACATGGAAATATCTACAAGTCTCTCTGTATAAACATGGAAATAAATACACCGCTGTCTGTATAAACATGGAAATAACTATACCGCCCTCTGAATAAACATGGAAATATCTACACTGCTATTTCTATAAATATGGAAATATATACACCGCTATCTATATAAACATGGAAATATCTATGCCGCCATATGTATAAACATGGGAATATCTACACAGCCATCTGCATAAACATGGAAATAACTACACCGCTATCTCTATACAGATGGAAATATTTACACAGCTATCTCTATAAACATGGAAATATCTACACCGCCATCTCTATAAACCTAGAAATATCTACACTGACACATTTATAAACATGGAAATATCTACACCGCCATCTCCATAAACAAGGAACTATCTACACCACCATCTGTGTAAAATGGAAATATCTAAACCGCTATCTGTATAAAGATAGACATATCTACACTGCTATCTGTATAAAGATGGAAATATCTCCACCGCTATCTGTATAAACATGGAAATATCTCCACCGCTATCTGTATAAACATGGAAATATCTGCACCGCGACCTCTATAAAAATGGAAATATCTACACCGCTATCTGTATAAACATGGAAATATCTACAAAGCTATCAGTGTAATCATGGAAATATCCAGACAGCTATCTGTGTAAACATGGAAATATCTACACCGCTATCTATGTAAAGATGAAAATAGCTACACCGCAATCTGTGCAAAAATGGAAATATCTACACCGCTATCTCTATAAAGATGTAAATACCTGCACTGCTCTCTGTATAAACATGGAAATATCTACACCACCATCTTTGAAAACATATAAATACCTACACAGTCATCTGTATAATCATGGAAATATCTACACATCCATCTGTGTAAACATGGAAATATCTACACGGCTATCTGCATAAACAGGTAAATACCTACACTTTCATCTGTATATAGATGGAAATATCTACACCACGAGCTGTGTAAACATGGAAATATCTACAACGTTATCCGTATAAACATGGACATACCAACACCACTATCTCTATAAACGTGGAAATCTCTACACCGCTATCTGTATAAACATGGAAATATCTACACCACTATTTCTATAAACATGGAAATACGTACACCGCCATCTTTATACACATGGAAATATCTACACCGCCATCTCCATAAACATGGAAATATCTACACCGCCATCTTTATAAACATGAAAATATCTGCACCGCCATCTGTATAAACATACAAATATCTACACTGTCATCTGTATAAACATGGAAATACCTACACAGTTATCTGTATAAACATGGAAACATCTACACCACTATATGTGTAAACATGGAAATATCTACACGGCAATGTGTGTGAAATAGGAAATTTCGACACCGCTATCTTTGTAAGCATAGAAATATCTACATCGCAATCTGTGCAAAGATGGAAATAACTAAACTGCTATCTGTGTAAACATGGTAATATCTATACCACTGTCTCTATAAGCATGGAAATATCAACACCGCTATCTGTATATACATGGAAAAATCTACACCGCCATCTGTAAAAACATGGAAATATCTACACCGCAATCTGTATAAACATGGAGATACCTACACAATCATCTCTATAAACATGGTGACATCTACACAGCTATCTTTGTAAACATGGAAATATCTACAACGCTATTTGTGTAAAGATGGAAATATCTGCACCGCAATCTGTGCAAACATGGAAATATTTACACCGCTATCTCTATAAACATGGAAATATCTGCACCGTTATCTGTATAAACATGGAAATATCTACACAGTCATCTGTATATACATGGAAATATCTACACCACCATCTCTGTAAACATGGAAATATCTACACTGCCATGTGCATAGTCATGGAAATATCTACACAGCCATCAGTATAAACTTGGAAACATCTGCACCGCTATCTGAATACACATGAAAATACCTACACCGCTATCTCTATAAACATGGAAAGATATACAATGCTATCTGTATAAACATGGAAATAGCCACACCGCTATCTGTATAAACATTGAAATATCTACACCGCCATCTGTAAAAACATGAAAATTTCTACTCAGTCATCTGTATAAACATGGAAATGTCTATACCTCCATCTGTATAAACACGGAAATATCTCCACCGCTATCTGTATAAACCTGGAAATATCTACAACGCTATCTGTGTAAACATGGAAATATCTAAACAGCTATCTGTGTAAACATGGCAATATCTACACCGCTATCTCTGTAAAGATGGAAATATCCACACCGCAATCTGTGCAAAGATGGAAATATCTACAATGCTATCTCTATAAACATGGAAATATATGCACCGCTGTGTGTATAAACATGGAAATACCTACACCGCTATCTGTATAATCATGGAAATATCTACAAGGCTATCTCTATAAATATGGGAATATCTACACCGCCATCTGTATAAAGATGGAAATATCTACACCGCGAGCTGTATAATCATGGAAATATCTACACCGATATCTGTATAAACATGGAAATATCTACACAGCTATCTCTATAAACATGGAAATATCTACACCGCGATCTGTATAAACATGGAAATATCTACATGGCTATCTCTATAAACATGGAAATACCTACACCACCATCTGTATAAACATGGAAATATTTCCACCGTTATCTGTATAAACATGGAAATATCTACTTCGCAATCTGTATATACATGGAAATATATCCACCGCAATCTGTATAAACATGGAAATATCTACAAAACTATCTTTGTTAACATGGAAATATCTACACCGCTATCTGTGGAAACATGGAAATATGTACAACGCTATCTGTGTAAAGATGGAAATATCAACACCGCTATCTGTGCAAATATGGAAATATCTACACCACTATCTCTATAAACATGGAAATATCTACACCGTTATCTGTATAAATATGGAAATATCTACACCACGATCTCTATAAACATGGAAATAGCCACACCGCTATCTGCATAAACATGGAAATATCTACAACGCCATCTGTATAAACATGGAAATATCTACACCGCTATCTGTATAAACATGGAAATATGTACACAGCTATCTGTGTAAAGATGGAAATATCTACAGCGCAATATGTGCAAATATGGAAATATCTACACCGCTCTCTCTGTAAACATGGAAATATCTAAACCGCTGTCTGTATAAACATGGAAATATCTACACCGCTATCTGTATAAACATGGAAATATCTACACGTCGATCTCTATAAACATGGAAATATCTACACTGCTATCTGTATAAATAAGGAAATATCAACACCGCTATCTCTATAAACATGGAAATGTCTACACCGCTATCTGTATAAACATGGAAATATCTACATGGCTATTTCTATAAACATGGAAATACCTACAACACCATCCGTATAAACATGGAAATAACTACACCGCTATCTGTATAAACATGGAAATATCTACACCACTATCTGTATAAACATGGAAATATCTTCGCTGCCATCTGTATAAACATGGAAATATCTACAGAGCCATCTCTATAAACATCAAAATATCTACATCTCTATCCGTATAAACATGGAAATAGCCACACCGCTATCTGTATAAACATGGAAATATCTACACCACTATTTGTATAAACATTGAAATATCTACACTGCCATCTGTATAAACATGGAAATATCTACAGAGCCATCTCTATAAACATCGAAATATCTACACTGCTGTCTGTATAAACATGGAAATAGCCACACCGCTATCTGTATAAACATGGAAATATATACAACGCCATCTGTAAAAACTTGAAAATTTCTAAACAGTCATCAATGTAAACATGGAAATATCTACACCGCTATCTCCATAAACATGGAAATACCTTCACGGCAATCTGTATAAACATGGAAATATCTACACCACTCTCAGTATAAACATGGAAATACCTACACCGCTATATTTATAAACTTGGTAATAACTACAACGCCATCGGTATAAACATGGAAATATCTCCACCAGTATCTGTAAAAACATGGAAATATCTCCACCGCTATCTGTATAAACCTGGAAATATCTACACCGCTGTCTGTATAAACATGGAAATATATACAACAATATCTGTGTAAACATGGAAATATCTACACAGGTATCTGTGTAAACCTGGAAATATGTACATCGCTATCTGTGTAAAGATGGAAATAACTAGACCTCAATATGTGCAAAGATGGAAATATCTACACCGCTATCTGTATAAACATGGAAATATCTACACCACTATCTGTATAAACATGGAAATATCTCCACCGCTTTCTGTATAAACATCTTAATGACTTCATCGCTATCTGTATAAACATGGAAATATCTCCACCGCTATCTGTATAGACATGGAAACATCTACACCACTATCTGCATAAACTTGGAAATATCTACACCGCTATCTGTATAAACCTGGAAATAACTACACTGCCATCTCTATACACATGGAAATATCTACACTGCCATCTGTATAAACATGGAATTATCTACACTGCTATCTCTATAAACATGAAAATAACTACACAGCTATCTGTATAAACAAGGAAATATCTACACCGCTATCTGTAGAACCATGGAAATATCTACACCGCTATCTGTATAAACTTGGAAATAAATACACCTCCATCTGTATAAACATGGAAATACCTACACTGCCATCTGTATACACATGGATATATCTACACTGCCATGTGTATAAACATGGAAATATCTACCCCGTTATCTCTATAAACATGGAAATTCCTACACCGCTATCTGTATAAACATGGAAGTATCTACATGGCTATCTGTATAAACATGGAAATATCAACAACGCCATCTGTATAAACATGGAAATACATACACAGTCATCTGTATAAACATGGTAATATCTACACCACCGTCTGTATAAACATGGAAATATCTACACTGCCATCTGTATAAACATGGAAATATCTACCAATCCATCTATATAAACATGGAAATATCTACACCGCTATCTGTATGAACATGGAAATAGCCACACCGAAATCTGTATAAACATGGAAATATATACACCACCATCTGTAAAAACATGGAAATAACTAAACGGTCATCTGTATAAACATGGAAATATCCACACTGCCATCTGTATACACATGGAAATATCTACACGGCCATCTGTATAAACATGGAAATATCTACACCACTATCAGTATAAATATGGAAATATCTACACCGCTATCTCTATAAACATGGAAATATCTACAGCGCTATCTGTAGAAACGTGGAAATATCTACACCGCTATCTCTATAAACATGGAAATATGTACACCACCATCTATATAAACATGGAAATATCAACACTGCCATCTGTATACACGTGGAAATATTTACACAGCCATCTGTATAAACATGGAAATATCTACACTGCTAACTATATAAACCTGGAAATAACTACACCGCCAACTCTATAAACATGAAAATATATACACCGCCATCTCCATAATCATGGAAATATCTACAACGCCATCTGTATAAACATGGAAATATCTACACCGCCAATTGTATAAACATGGAAATATCTACACCGCCATCTCAATAAACACAGAAATATCTACTCTGCCATCTGTAGAAATTTGGAAATATCTACACCGACACCAGCATAAACATGGAAATACCTACACCTCTACCTGTGTAAACATGGAAATATCTACACAGCTATCTGTATAAATATGGTAGTATCTACACCACTATCTGTATGAACATGGAAATATCTACATGGCTATCTGTATAAACATGGAAATCTCTACACTGCTATCTGTATAAACATGGAAATAACTACATGGCCATCTCTATAAACATGGAAATATCTACACCGCCATCTGTACAAACATGGAAATATCTACACCGCCATCTGTACAAACATGGAAATATCTACACCACTATCTGTATAAACATGGAAATATCTACACCGCCATCTGTATAAACATGGAAATATCTACAAAGCTATCTATATAAACATGGAAATATCTACACAGCTATCTGTTAACATGGAAATAGCCACACCGCTATCTGTATAAACATGGAAATATCTACACCGGTATCATTATAAACTTGGAAATATCCCCACCGCTATCTGTATAAACATGGAAATATCTACAACACTATATGTGTAAACATGGAAATATATACAACAATATCTGTGTAAACATGGAAATATCTACACAGATATCTGTGTAAACCTGGAAATATGTACATCGCTATCTGTGTAAAGATGGAAATAACTAGACCTCAATATGTGCAAAGATGGAAATATCTACACCGCTATCTGTATAAACATGGAAATATCTACACCACTATCTGTATAAACATGGAAATATCTCCACAGCTATCTGTATAGACATGGAAACATCTACACCACTATCTGCATAAACTTGGAAATATCTACACCGCTATCTGTATAAACCTGGAAATAAATACACTGCCATCTCTATACACTTGGAAATGTCTACACTGCCATCTGTATAAACATGGAAATATCTACACTGCTATCTCTATAAACATGAAAATACCTACACAGCTATCTGTATAAACAAGGAAATATCTACACTGCTATCTGTAGAACCATGGAAATATCTACACCTCTATCTGTATAAACTTGGAAATAACTACACCTCCATCTGTATAAACATGGAAATACCTACACTGCCATCTGTATACACATGTATATATCTACACTGCCATGTGTATAAACATGGAAATATCTACCCCGTTATCTCTATAAACATGGAAGTTCCTACATCTCTATCTGTATAAACATGGAAGTATCTACATGGCTATCTGTATAAACATGGAAATATCAACAACGCCATCTGTATAATAATGGAAATACATACACAGTCATCTGTATAAACATGGTAATATCTACACCACCGTCTGTATAAACATGGAAATATCTACACTGCGATCTGTATAAACATGGAAATATCTACCAATCCATCTATATAAACATGGAAATATCTACACCGCTATCTGTATGAACATGGAAATAGCCACACCGAAATCTGTATAAACATGGAAATATATACACCACCATCTGTAAAAACATGGAAATATCTAAACGGTCATCTGTATAAACATGGAAATATCCACACTGCCATCTGTATACACATGGACATATCTACACCGCCAATTGTATAAACATGGAAATATCTACACCGCCATCTCAATAAACACAGAAATATCTACTCTGCCATCTGTAGAAATTTGGAAATATCTACACCGACATCAGCATAAACATGGAAATACCTACACCTCTACCTGTGTAAACATGGAAATATCTACACAGCTATCTGTATAAATATGGTAGTATCTACACCACTATCTGTATGAACATGGAAATATCTACATGGCTATCTGTATAAACATGGAAATGTCTACACTGCTATCTGTATAAACATGGAAATAACTACATGGCCATCTCTATAAACATGGAAATATCTACACCGCCATCTGTACAAACATGGAAATATCTACACCGCCATCTGTACAAACATGGAAATATCTACACCGCTTTCTGTATAAACATGGAAATATCCACACCGCCATCTGTATAAGCATGGAAATATCTACACAGCTATCTCTATAAACATGGAAATATCTACAGAGCTATCTGTTAACATGGAAATAGCCACACCGCTATCTGTATAAACATGGAAATATCTACACCGGTATCATTATAAACTTGGAAATATCCCCACCGCTATCTGTATAAACATGGAAATATCTACAACACTATATGTGTAAACATGGAAATATCTCCACCGCTATCTCTATAAACATGGAAATATCTACACCGCTGTCTTTATAAACGTGGAAATATCTACATCGTTATCTGTATAAACATGGAAATATCTACAACATTATCTGGGTAAACATGGAAATATCTACACAGGTATCTGTGTAAACATGTAAATATGTACACCGCTATCTGTGTAAAGATGGAAATATCTACACCGCAATTTGTGCAAATATGGAAATATCTACACCGACATCTCTGTAAACATGGAATTGTCTACACCGCTACCTGTATAAACATGGAAATATCTACACCGCTATCTTCATAAACTTGGAAATATCAACAACGCCATCTGCATAAACATGGAAATACATCCACCACTATCTCTATAAACATACAAATATCTACACCGCTTTCTCTATAAACATGGAAATGTCTACACTGCTATCTGTATAAACATGGAAATATTTACATGGCTATCTCTATAAACATGGAAATATCTACACCGCCATCTGTATAAACATGGAAAAACTGACAGAGTCATCTGTATAAACATGGAAAAATCTACAGCACTATCTGTAAAAACATGGAAATATCTACACTGCCATCTGTCTAAACATGGAAATATCTACACAGCCATCTATATAATCATGGAAATATCTACAAAGCCATCTCTATAAACATGGAAATATCTACACAGCTATCTGTACAAACATGGAAATAGTCACACCGCTATCTGTATAAACAAGGAAATATCTACACCGCCATCTGTAAAAACATGGAAATATCTACACAGTCATCTGTATAAACATGGAAATATCTGCACCTCCATGTGTATAAACATGGAAATATCTACACTGTCATCTGTATACACATGGAAATATCTACACAGCCATCTGTGTAAACATGGATATATATACACTGCTATCTCCATAAACATGGAAATACCTACACAGCAATCTGTATAAACATGGAAATATCTACACCGTTATCTGTATAAACATGGAAATATCTACACCGCTATCTGTAAAAATATGGAAATATCTACACCGCTATCTCTATAAACATGGAAATATCTACACCGCCATCTGTATAAACATGGAAATACCTACACAGTCAATTACATAAACATGGAAATATCTACACCACTATCTCTATTAACATGGAAATACTTACACCGCAATCTGTATAAACATGGAAATATCTACATTGCTATCTCTATAAACATAGAAATATCTACACTGCAATCTGTATAAACATGGAAATATCTACATTGCCATCTGTATACACTTGCAAATAAGGACACCGCTATCTGTGAAAACATGGAAAAATCTACACCGCTATCTCTATAATCTTGGAAATACCTACACCGCAATCTGTATAAACATGAAAATATCTACACAGTCATCTGTATAAACATGGAAATATCTACACCGCTATCTATATAAACATGGAAATATCTACAAAGCTATCTCTATAAACATGGAAATATCTACACTGCTATCTGTATAAACATAGAAATAGCGACACCGCTATCTGTATAAACATGGAAATAACTACACCGCTATCTGTATAAGCATGGAAATATGTACACCGCTATCTCTATAAACATGGAGATACCTATACCGCAATCTGTATAAACATGGAAATATCTACACCGTTATCTGTATAAACATGGAAATATCTACAACGCTATCTGTATAAACATGGAAATATCTACAACAATGCCTGTGTAAACATGGAAATATCTACACAGCTATCTGTGTAAACATGGAAATATGTACACCGCAATCTTTGCAAATATCAAAATATCTACACCGCTATCTCTGTAAACATGGAAATATCTACCCCGTTATCTGTATAAACATGGAAATATCTAAATCTCTATCTGTATAAACATGGAAATATCTACAGCACGATCTGTATAAACATGGAAATGTCTACACCGCTATCTGTATAAACATGGAAATATGTACACTGCTAGCTATATAAACATGGTAATATCTACACCGCTATCTCTATAAATATTGAAATACCTACAACGTTATCTCAATAAACATGTAAATGCCTACACCGCTATTTTATAAACATGGATATATCTACATGTTTATCTCTATAAACATGGAAATATATACACTGCCATCTGTATAAACATGGAAATACCTACACAGTCATCTGTATAAACATGGAAAAATCTACACCACTATCTGTATAAACATGGAAACATCTACACTGCCTTCTGTCTAAACATGGAAATATCTACACAGCCATCTGTATAAACATGGAAATATCTACACAGCCATCTCTATAAACATGGAAATATCTACACAGGTATCTGTATAAACATGGAAATATCCACACCGATATCTGTATAAATATGGAAATATCTACACCGCCATCTGTAAAAACATGGAAATATGTACACAGTCATCTGTAAAAACATGGAAATATCTACATCTCCCTGTGTATAAACATGGAAATATCTACATCTCCATCTGTATACACATGGAAATATCTACACAGCCATCTGTATAAACATGGAAATATCTAGACCGCTATCTCCATAAACATGGAAATAACTACAGCGCAATCTGTATAAACATGGAAAGATCTGCACCGCTATCTGTATAAACATGGAAATATCTACACCTCTATCTTTAAAAATATGGAAATATCTACACTGCTCTCACTATAAACATGGAAATATTTATACTGCTGGCAGTATAAACATGGAAATACCTACATGGCTATCTCTATAAACATGGAAATATCTACACTGCCATCTGTATAAACATGGAAATATCTACACAGTCAATTGCATAAAGATGGAAATATCTACAACACTATCTGTATAAATATGGAAATATCTACACCGCTATCTGTATAAACATGGAAAAATCTACACCGCTATCTGTATGAACATGGAAATACCTACCCCCCTATCTGTATAAACATGGAATTATCTACATCGCTATCTCTATAAACATAGAAATATCTAAAACGCCATCTCTATAAACATGGAAATATCCACACCCCCATCAGCAAAAACATGGAAATAACTACACCGCCATCTGTTTAAACATGGAAATATCTACACCGCCATCTCTATAAACATAGAAACATCTACACTGTCATCTCCAGAAAGATGGAAATACCTACACAGAGATCTGCATAAACATGGAAATATCTACTCCTCTACCTGTATAAACAAGGAATTATCTACATCACTATCTGTATAAACATGGAAATATCTACACTGCCATCTGTATAAACATGGAAATAACTACACAGCTGTCTCCATAAACATGGAAATACCAACACTGCTATCTGTATAAACATGGAAATATCTACACTGCCAACGGTATAAACATGGAAATATCTACACTGCCATCTGTATACACATGGAAATACCTACACTGCTATCTGTATAAGCATGGAAATATCTACACCGCTTTCTCTATAAACATGGAAATACCTATACCGCAATCTGTATAAACATGGAAATATCTACACCGTTATCTGTGTAAACATGGAAATATCTACACCGCTATATGTATAAACATGTTAATATCTACACCGCAATCTTTATAAACATGGAAATATCTGCAACGCTATCTGTAAAAACATGGAAATATCTACAACAATGTCTGTGTAAACATGGAAATATCTACACAGCTATCTGTATAAACATGGAAATATGTACACTGCTAGCTATATAAACATGGTAATATCTACACCGCTATCTCTATAAATATTGAAATACCTACAACGTTATCTCAATAAACATGTAAATGCCTACACCGCTATTTTATAAACATGGATATATCTACATGTTTATCTCTATAAACATGGAAATATCTACACTGCCATCTGTATAAACATGGAAATACCTACACAGTCATCTGTATAAACATGGAAAAATCTACACCACTATCTGTATAAACATGGAAACATCTACACTGCCTTCTGTCTAAACATGGAAATATCTACACAGCCATCTGTATAAACATGGAAATATCTACACAGCCATCTCTATAAACATGGAAATATCTACACAGGTATCTGTATAAACATGGAAATATCCACACCGATATCTGTATAAATATGGAAATATCTACACCGCCATCTGTAAAAACATGGAAATATGTACACAGTTATCTGTAAAAACATGGAAATATCTACATCTCCCTGTGTATAAACATGGAAATATCTACATCTCCATCTGTATACACATGGAAATATCTACACAGCCATCTGTATAAACATGGAAATATCTAGACCGCTATCTCCATAAACATGGAAATAACTACAGCGCAATCTGTATAAACATGGAAAGATCTGCACCGCTATCTGTATAAACATGGAAATATCTACACCTCTATCTTTAAAAATATGGAAATATCTACACTGCTCTCGCTATAAACATGGAAATATTTATACTGCTGGCAGTATAAACATGGAAATACCTACATGGCTATCTCTATAAACGTGGAAATATCTACACTGCCATCTGTATAAACATGGAAATATCTACACAGTCAATTGCATAAAGATGGAAATATCTACAACACTATCTGTATAAATATGGAAATATCTACACCGCTATCTGTATAAACATGGAAAAATCTACACCGCTATCTGTATGAACATGGAAATACCTACCCCCCTATCTGTATAAACATGGAATTATCTACACCGCTATCTCTATAAACATAGAAATATCTAAAACGCCATCTCTATAAACATGGAAATATCCACACCCCCATCAGCAAAAACATGGAAATAACTACACCGCCATCTGTTTAAACATGGAAATATCTACACCGCCATCTCTATAAACATAGAAACATCTACACTGTCATCTCCAGAAAGATGGAAATACCTACACAGAGATCTGCATAAACATGGAAATATCTACTCCTCTACCTGTATAAACAAGGAATTATCTGCATCACTATCTGTATAAACATGGAAATATCTACACTGCCATCTGTATAAACATGGAAATAACTACACAGCTGTCTCCATAAACATGGAAATACCAACACTGCTATCTGTATAAACATGGAAATATCTACACTGCCAACGGTATAAACATGGAAATATCTACACTGCCATCTGTATACACATGGAAATACCTACACTGCTATCTGTATAAGCATGGAAATATCTACACCGCTTTCTCTATAAACATGGAAATACCTATACCGCAATCTGTATAAACATGGAAATATCTACACCGTTATCTGTGTAAACATGGAAATATCTACACCGCTATATGTATAAACATGTTAATATCTACACCGCAATCTTTATAAACATGGAAATATCTGCAACGCTATCTGTAAAAACATGGAAATATCTACAACAATGTCTGTGTAAACATGGAAATATCTACACAGCTATCTGTGTAAACATGGAAATATGTACACCGCAATCTGTGCAAATATCAAAATATCTACACCGCTATCTCTGTAAACATGGAAATATCTACCCCGTTATCTGTATAAACATGGAAATATCTAAACCGCTATCTGTATAAACATGGAAATATCTACACCGCTATCTGTATAAACATGGAAATATCTACACCGCTATCTGTAAAAATATGGAAATATCTACACCGTAATCGCTATAAACATGGAAATATCTACACCGCTGGCAGTGTAAACATGGAAATATCTACATGGCTATCTCTGTAAGCATGGAAATATCTACACTGCCATCTGTATAAACATGGAAATACCTACAAAGTCAATGGCATAAATATGGAAATATCTACACTATCTGTATAAATATGGAAATATCTACACCGCTATCTGTATAAACATGGAAATATCTACACCGCTATCTTTATAAACATGGAAATATCTACACCGCTATCTGTATAAACATGGGAATACCTACAACAATATCTGTGTAAACATGGAAATATCTACACAGCTATCTGTTTAAACATGGAAATATGTACACCACTATATGTGTAAAGATGAAAGTATGTACACCGCAATCTGTGCAAATATCAAAATATCTACACCGCTATCTCTGTAAACATGGAAATGTCTACCCCGTTATCTGTATAAGCATGGAAATGTCTACACCACTAATTGTATAAACATGGAAACATCTACACCAGTATCTGTATAAACATGGAAATACCTACACTGCCATGTGTATAAACATGGAAATATCTACAGCGCTGTCTGTATAAACATGGAAATATCTACAACGCTATCTTTATAAACATGGAAATATCTACACAGCTATCTGTATAAACATGGGAATATCTACAACAATATCTGTGTAAACATGGAAATATCTACACAGCTGTCTGTGAAAACATGAAAATATGTACACCACTATCTGTGTAAGGATGAAAATATGTACACCGCAATCTGTGCAAATATCAAAATATCTACTACGCTATCTCTGTCAACATGGAAATATCTACCCCGTTATCTGTATAAACATCAAAATATCTACACCGCTATCTGCGTAAACATGAAAATATCTACACCTCGATCTGCATAAACACGGAAACGTCTACACCGCTATCTGAATAAACATGGAAATATCTACACTGCTATGTTTATAAACATGGAAATATCTACACCGCTATCTCTATAAATATTGGAATATCTACAACGCTATCTCTATAAACATGGAAATGCCTACACAGCTATCTGTAAAAACATGGAAATATCTACATGTCTATCTCTCTAAACATGGAAATATCTACACCGCCATCTGTATAAACATGGAAATACCTACACAGTCATCTGTATAAACAAGGAAACACCTACACCACTATCTGTATAAACATGGAAATATCTTCACTGCCATCTGTATAAACATGGAAATATCTACACCGCTATCTGTATACACATGGAAATATCTACACAGCTATCTCTATATACATGGAAATACCTACACTGCTATCTGTATAAACTTAGAAATAGCGACACCGCTATCTGGATAAACATGGAAATACCTACACAGCCATCAGTGAAAACATGAAAATATCTACACAGTCATCTGTACAAACTAGGAAATATCTATAACTCCATCTGTGTAAACATGGAAATACCTACACTGCCATCTGTATACACATGGAAATATCTACACAGCCATCTGTATAAACATGGAAATAACTACACCGCTATCTCTATAAGCATAGAAATACCTACACCGCAATCTGTATAAACATGGAAATAGCCACACCGCTATCTGTATAAACACGGAAATACCTACACTGCCATCTATAAAAACATGAAAATATCTACAGAGTCATCTGTATAAACATGGAAATATCTACACCTCCATCTGTATAAACATGGAAATATCTACACTGACATCTGTATACACATGGACATATCTACACAGCCATCTGTATAAACATGGAAATATCTACACCGCTATCTGTATAAACATGCAAAAACCTACACCGTTTTCTGTATAAACATGGAAATATATACACTGCCATCTGCATAAACATGGAAATATCTACACCGCTATCTGCATAAACATGGAAATATCTACACAGCTATCTCTATAAACATGGAAATACCTACACTGCTATCTGTATAAACATGGAAATAGCCTCACCGCTATCTGTATAAACATGGAAATACCTACACCGCCATCTATAAAAACATGAAAATATCTACAGATTCATCTGTATAAACTTGGAAAGATCTACACCTCCATCTGTATAAACATGGAAATATCTATGCTGCCATCTGTATACACATGGAAATATCTACACAGCCATCTGTATAAATATGAAAATATCTACACCGCTATCTCTGTAAACATGCGAAAACCTGCACCGTTATCTGTATAAACATGGAAAAATCTACACAGCTATCTGTATAAACATGGAAATATGTCCACCGCTATCTGTATAAACATGGAAATATCTCCACCGCTATCTGTATAAACATGGAAATATCTCCACCGCTATCTGTATAGACATGGAAACATCTACACCACTATCTGCATAAACTTGGAAATATCTACACCGCTATCTGTATAAACCTGGAAATAACTACACTGCCATCTCTATACACTTGGAAATGTCTACACTGCCATCTGTATAAACATGGAAATATCTACACTGCTATCTCTATAAACATGAAAATACCTACACAGCTATCTGTATAAACAAGGAAATATCTACACTGCTATCTGTAGAACCATGGAAATATCTACACCTCTATCTGTATAAACTTGGAAATATCTACACCTCCATCTGTATAAACATGGAAATACCTACACTGCCATCTGTATACACATGTATATATCTACACTGCCATGTATATAAACATGGAAATATCTACCCCGTTATCTCTATAAACATGGAAGTTCCTACATCTCTATCTGTATAAACATGGAAGTATCTACATGGCTATCTGTATAAACATGGAAATATCAACAATGCCATCTGTATAATAATGGAAATACATACACAGTCATCTGTATAAACATGGTAATATCTACACCACCGTCTGTATAAACATGGAAATATCTACACTGCGATCTGTATAAACATGGAAATATCTACCAATCCATCTATATAAACATGGAAATATCTACACCGCTATCTGTATGAACATGGAAATAGCCACACCGAAATCTGTATAAACATGGAAATATATACACCACCATCTGTAAAAACATGGAAATATCTAAACGGTCATCTGTATAAACATGGAAATATCCACACTGCCATCTGTATACACATGGACATATCTACACCGCCAATTGTATAAACATGGAAATATCTACACCGCCATCTCAATAAACACAGAAATATCTACTCTGCCATCTGTAGAAATTTGGAAATATCTACACCGACATCAGCATAAACATGGAAATACCTACACCTCTACCTGTGTAAACATGGAAATATCTACACAGCTATCTGTATAAATATGGTAGTATCTACACCACTATCTGTATGAACATGGAAATATCTACATGGCTATCTGTATAAACATGGAAATGTCTACACTGCTATCTGTATAAACATGGAAATAACTACATGGCCATCTCTATAAACATGGAAATATCTACACCGCCATCTGTACAAACATGGAAATATCTACACTGCCATCTGTACAAACATGGAAATATCTACACCGCTTTCTGTATAAACATGGAAATATCCACACCGCCATCTGTATAAACATGGAAATATCTACACAGCTATCTCTATAAACATGGAAATATCTACAGAGCTATCTGTTAACATGGAAATAGCCACACCGCTATCTGTATAAACATGGAAATATCTACACCGGTATCATTATAAACTTGGAAATATCCCCACCGCTATCTGTATAAACATGGAAATATCTACAACACTATATGTGTAAACATGGAAATATCTCCACCGCTATCTCTATAAACATGGAAATATCTACACCGCTGTCTTTATAAACGTGGAAATATCTACATCGTTATCTGTATAAACATGGAAATATCTACAACATTATCTGGGTAAACATGGAAATATCTACACAGGTATCTGTGTAAACATGTAAATATGTACACCGCTATCTGTGTAAAGATGGAAATATCTACACCGCAATTTGTGCAAATATGGAAATATCTACACCGACATCTCTGTAAACATGGAATTGTCTACACCGCTACCTGTATAAACATGGAAATATCTACACCGCTATCTTCATAAACTTGGAAATATCAACAACGCCATCTGCATAAACATGGAAATACATCCACCGCTGTCTGTATAAACATACAAATATCTACACCGCTTTCTCTATAAACATGGAAATGTCTACACTGCTATCTGTATAAACATGGAAATATTTACATGGCTATCTCTATAAACATGGAAATATCTACACCGCCATCTGTATAAACATGGAAAAACTGACAGAGTCATCTGTATAAACATGGAAAAATCTACAGCACTATCTGTAAAAACATGGAAATATCTACACTGCCATCTGTCTAAACATGGAAATATCTACACAGCCATCTATATAATCATGGAAATATCTACAAAGCCATCTCTATAAACATGGAAATATCTACACAGCTATCTGTACAAACATGGAAATAGTCACACCGCTATCTGTATAAACAAGGAAATATCTACACCGCCATCTGTAAAAACATGGAAATATCTACACAGTCATCTGTATAAACATGGAAATATCTGCACCTCCATGTGTATAAACATGGAAATATCTACACTGTCATCTGTATACACATGGAAATATCTACACAGCCATCTGTGTAAACATGGATATATATACACTGCTATCTCCATAAACATGGAAATACCTACACAGCAATCTGTATAAACATGGAAATATCTACACCGTTATCTGTATAAACATGGAAATATCTACACCGCTATCTGTAAAAATATGGAAATATCTACACCGCTATCTCTATAAACATGGAAATATCTACACCGCCATCTGTATAAACATGGAAATACCTACACAGTCAATTACATAAACATGGAAATATCTACACCACTATCTCTATTAACATGGAAATACTTACACCGCAATCTGTATAAACATGGAAATATCTACATTGCTATCTCTATAAACATAGAAATATCTACACTGCAATCTGTATAAACATGGAAATATCTACATTGCCATCTGTATACACTTGCAAATAAGGACACCGCTATCTGTGAAAACATGGAAAAATCTACACCGCTATCTCTATAATCTTGGAAATACCTACACCGCAATCTGTATAAACATGAAAATATCTACACAGTCATCTGTATAAACATGGAAATATCTACACCGCTATCTATATAAACATGGAAATATCTACAAAGCTATCTCTATAAACATGGAAATATCTACACTGCTATCTGTATAAACATAGAAATAGCGACACCGCTATCTGTATAAACATGGAAATAACTACACCGCTATCTGTATAAGCATGGAAATATGTACACCGCTATCTCTATAAACATGGAGATACCTATACCGCAATCTGTATAAACATGGAAATATCTACACCGTTATCTGTATAAACATGGAAATATCTACAACGCTATCTGTATAAACATGGAAATATCTACAACAATGCCTGTGTAAACATGGAAATATCTACACAGCTATCTGTGTAAACATGGAAATATGTACACCGCAATCTTTGCAAATATCAAAATATCTACACCGCTATCTCTGTAAACATGGAAATATCTACCCCGTTATCTGTATAAACATGGAAATATCTAAATCTCTATCTGTATAAACATGGAAATATCTACAGCACGATCTGTATAAACATGGAAATGTCTACACCGCTATCTGTATAAACATGGAAATATGTACACTGCTAGCTATATAAACATGGTAATATCTACACCGCTATCTCTATAAATATTGAAATACCTACAACGTTATCTCAATAAACATGTAAATGCCTACACCGCTATTTTATAAACATGGATATATCTACATGTTTATCTCTATAAACATGGAAATATCTACACTGCCATCTGTATAAACATGGAAATACCTACACAGTCATCTGTATAAACATGGAAAAATCTACACCACTATCTGTATAAACATGGAAACATCTACACTGCCTTCTGTCTAAACATGGAAATATCTACACAGCCATCTGTATAAACATGGAAATATCTACACAGCCATCTCTATAAACATGGAAATATCTACACAGGTATCTGTATAAACATGGAAATATCCACACCGATATCTGTATAAATATGGAAATATCTACACCGCCATCTGTAAAAACATGGAAATATGTACACAGTCATCTGTAAAAACATGGAAATATCTACATCTCCCTGTGTATAAACATGGAAATATCTACATCTCCATCTGTATACACATGGAAATATCTACACAGCCATCTGTATAAACATGGAAATATCTAGACCGCTATCTCCATAAACATGGAAATAACTACAGCGCAATCTGTATAAACATGGAAAGATCTGCACCGCTATCTGTATAAACATGGAAATATCTACACCTCTATCTTTAAAAATATGGAAATATCTACACTGCTCTCGCTATAAACATGGAAATATTTATACTGCTGGCAGTATAAACATGGAAATACCTACATGGCTATCTCTATAAACATGGAAATATCTACACTGCCATCTGTATAAACATGGAAATATCTACACAGTCAATTGCATAAAGATGGAAATATCTACAACACTATCTGTATAAATATGGAAATATCTACACCGCTATCTGTATAAACATGGAAAAATCTACACCGCTATCTGTATGAACATGGAAATACCTACCCCCCTATCTGTATAAACATGGAATTATCTACACCGCTATCTCTATAAACATAGAAATATCTAAAACGCCATCTCTATAAACATGGAAATATCCACACCCCCATCAGCAAAAACATGGAAATAACTACACCGCCATCTGTTTAAACATGGAAATATCTACACCGCCATCTCTATAAACATAGAAACATCTACACTGTCATCTCCAGAAAGATGGAAATACCTACACAGAGATCTGCATAAACATGGAAATATCTACTCCTCTACCTGTATAAACAAGGAATTATCTACATCACTATCTGTATAAACATGGAAATATCTACACTGCCATCTGTATAAACATGGAAATAACTACACAGCTGTCTCCATAAACATGGAAATACCAACACTGCTATCTGTATAAACATGGAAATATCTACACTGCCAACGGTATAAACATGGAAATATCTACACTGCCATCTGTATACACATGGAAATACCTACACTGCTATCTGTATAAGCATGGAAATATCTACACCGCTTTCTCTATAAACATGGAAATACCTATACCGCAATCTGTATAAACATGGAAATATCTACACCGTTATCTGTGTAAACATGGAAATATCTACACCGCTATATGTATAAACATGTTAATATCTACACCGCAATCTTTATAAACATGGAAATATCTGCAACGCTATCTGTAAAAACATGGAAATATCTACAACAATGTCTGTGTAAACATGGAAATATCTACACAGCTATCTGTATAAACATGGAAATATGTACACTGCTAGCTATATAAACATGGTAATATCTACACCGCTATCTCTATAAATATTGAAATACCTACAACGTTATCTCAATAAACATGTAAATGCCTACACCGCTATTTTATAAACATGGATATATCTACATGTTTATCTCTATAAACATGGAAATATCTACACTGCCATCTGTATAAACATGGAAATACCTACACAGTCATCTGTATAAACATGGAAAAATCTACACCACTATCTGTATAAACATGGAAACATCTACACTGCCTTCTGTCTAAACATGGAAATATCTACACAGCCATCTGTATAAACATGGAAATATCTACACAGCCATCTCTATAAACATGGAAATATCTACACAGGTATCTGTATAAACATGGAAATATCCACACCGATATCTGTATAAATATGGAAATATCTACACCGCCATCTGTAAAAACATGGAAATATGTACACAGTCATCTGTAAAAACATGGAAATATCTACATCTCCCTGTGTATAAACATGGAAATATCTACATCTCCATCTGTATACACATGGAAATATCTACACAGCCATCTGTATAAACATGGAAATATCTAGACCGCTATCTCCATAAACATGGAAATAACTACAGCGCAATCTGTATAAACATGGAAAGATCTGCACCGCTATCTGTATAAACATGGAAATATCTACACCTCTATCTTTAAAAATATGGAAATATCTACACTGCTCTCGCTATAAACATGGAAATATTTATACTGCTGGCAGTATAAACATGGAAATACCTACATGGCTATCTCTATAAACGTGGAAATATCTACACTGCCATCTGTATAAACATGGAAATATCTACACAGTCAATTGCATAAAGATGGAAATATCTACAACACTATCTGTATAAATATGGAAATATCTACACCGCTATCTGTATAAACATGGAAAAATCTACACCGCTATCTGTATGAACATGGAAATACCTACCCCCCTATCTGTATAAACATGGAATTATCTACACCGCTATCTCTATAAACATAGAAATATCTAAAACGCCATCTCTATAAACATGGAAATATCCACACCCCCATCAGCAAAAACATGGAAATAACTACACCGCCATCTGTTTAAACATGGAAATATCTACACCGCCATCTCTATAAACATAGAAACATCTACACTGTCATCTCCAGAAAGATGGAAATACCTACACAGAGATCTGCATAAACATGGAAATATCTACTCCTCTACCTGTATAAACAAGGAATTATCTACATCACTATCTGTATAAACATGGAAATATCTACACTGCCATCTGTATAAACATGGAAATAACTACACAGCTGTCTCCATAAACATGGAAATACCAACACTGCTATCTGTATAAACATGGAAATATCTACACTGCCAACGGTATAAACATGGAAATATCTACACTGCCATCTGTATACACATGGAAATACCTACACTGCTATCTGTATAAGCATGGAAATATCTACACCGCTTTCTCTATAAACATGGAAATACCTATACCGCAATCTGTATAAACATGGAAATATCTACACCGTTATCTGTGTAAACATGGAAATATCTACACCGCTATATATATAAACATGTTAATATCTACACCGCAATCTTTATAAACATGGAAATATCTGCAACGCTATCTGTAAAAACATGGAAATATCTACAACAATGTCTGTGTAAACATGGAAATATCTACACAGCTATCTGTGTAAACATGGAAATATGTACACCGCAATCTGTGCAAATATCAAAATATCTACACCGCTATCTCTGTAAACATGGAAATATCTACCCCGTTATCTGTATAAACATGGAAATATCTAAACCGCTATCTGTATAAACATGGAAATATCTACACCGCTATCTGTATAAACATGGAAATATCTACACCGCTATCTGTAAAAATATGGAAATATCTACACCGTAATCGCTATAAACATGGAAATATCTACACCGCTGGCAGTGTAAACATGGAAATATCTACATGGCTATCTCTGTAAGCATGGAAATATCTACACTGCCATCTGTATAAACATGGAAATACCTACAAAGTCAATGGCATAAATATGGAAATATCTACACTATCTGTATAAATATGGAAATATCTACACCGCTATCTGTATAAACATGGAAATATCTACACCGCTATCTTTATAAACATGGAAATATCTACACCGCTATCTGTATAAACATGGGAATACCTACAACAATATCTGTGTAAACATGGAAATATCTACACAGCTATCTGTTTAAACATGGAAATATGTACACCACTATATGTGTAAAGATGAAAGTATGTACACCGCAATCTGTGCAAATATCAAAATATCTACACCGCTATCTCTGTAAACATGGAAATGTCTACCCCGTTATCTGTATAAGCATGGAAATGTCTACACCACTAATTGTATAAACATGGAAACATCTACACCAGTATCTGTATAAACATGGAAATACCTACACTGCCATCTGTATAAACATGGAAATATCTACAGCGCTGTCTGTATAAACATGGAAATATCTACAACGCTATCTTTATAAACATGGAAATATCTACACAGCTATCTGTATAAACATGGGAATATCTACAACAATATCTGTGTAAACATGGAAATATCTACACAGCTGTCTGTGAAAACATGAAAATATGTACACCACTATCTGTGTAAGGATGAAAATATGTACACCGCAATCTGTGCAAATATCAAAATATCTACTACGCTATCTCTGTCAACATGGAAATATCTACCCCGTTATCTGTATAAACATCAAAATATCTACACCGCTATCTGCGTAAACATGAAAATATCTACACCTCGATCTGCATAAACACGGAAACGTCTACACCGCTATCTGAATAAACATGGAAATATCTACACTGCTATGTTTATAAACATGGAAATATCTACACCGCTATCTCTATAAATATTGGAATATCTACAACGCTATCTCTATAAACATGGAAATGCCTACACAGCTATCTGTAAAAACATGGAAATATCTACATGTCTATCTCTCTAAACATGGAAATATCTACACCGCCATCTGTATAAACATGGAAATACCTACACAGTCATCTGTATAAACAAGGAAACACCTACACCACTATCTGTATAAACATGGAAATATCTTCACTGCCATCCGTATAAACATGGAAATATCTACACCGCTATCTGTATACACATGGAAATATCTACACAGCTATCTCTATATACATGGAAATACCTACACTGCTATCTGTATAAACTTAGAAATAGCGACACCGCTATCTGGATAAACATGGAAATACCTACACAGCCATCAGTGAAAACATGAAAATATCTACACAGTCATCTGTACAAACTAGGAAATATCTATAACTCCATCTGTGTAAACATGGAAATACCTACACTGCCATCTGTATACACATGGAAATATCTACACAGCCATCTGTATAAACATGGAAATAACTACACCGCTATCTCTATAAGCATAGAAATACCTACACCGCAATCTGTATAAACATGGAAATAGCCACACCGCTATCTGTATAAACACGGAAATACCTACACTGCCATCTATAAAAACATGAAAATATCTACAGAGTCATCTGTATAAACATGGAAATATCTACACCTCCATCTGTATAAACATGGAAATATCTACACTGACATCTGTATACACATGGACATATCTACACAGCCATCTGTATAAACATGGAAATATCTACACCGCTATCTGTATAAACATGCAAAAACCTACACCGTTTTCTGTATAAACATGGAAATATATACACTGCCATCTGCATAAACATGGAAATATCTACACCGCTATCTGCATAAACATGGAAATATCTACACAGCTATCTCTATAAACATGGAAATACCTACACTGCTATCTGTATAAACATGGAAATAGCCTCACCGCTATCTGTATAAACATGGAAATACCTACACCGCCATCTATAAAAACATGAAAATATCTACAGATTCATCTGTATAAACTTGGAAAGATCTACACCTCCATCTGTATAAACATGGAAATATCTATGCTGCCATCTGTATACACATGGAAATATCTACACAGCCATCTGTATAAATATGAAAATATCTACACCGCTATCTCTGTAAACATGCGAAAACCTGCACCGTTATCTGTATAAACATGGAAAAATCTACACAGCTATCTGTATAAACATGGAAACATCTACACCACTATCTGCATAAACTTGGAAATATCTACACCGCTATCTGTATAAACCTGGAAATAACTACACTGCCATCTCTATACACTTGGAAATGTCTACACTGCCATCTGTATAAACATGGAAATATCTACACTGCTATCTCTATAAACATGAAAATAACTACACAGCTATCTGTATAAACAAGGAAATATCTACACTGCTATCTGTAGAACCATGGAAATATCTACACCTCTATCTGTATAAACTTGGAAATAACTACACCTCCATCTGTATAAACATGGAAATACCTACACTGCCATCTGTATACACATGTATATATCTACACTGCCATGTGTATAAACATGGAAATATCTACCCCGTTATCTCTATAAACATGGAAGTTCCTACATCTCTATCTGTATAAACATGGAAGTATCTACATGGCTATCTGTATAAACATGGAAATATCAACAATGCCATCTGTATAATAATGGAAATACATACACAGTCATCTGTATAAACATGGTAATATCTACACCACCGTCTGTATAAACATGGAAATATCTACACTGCGATCTGTATAAACATGGAAATATCTACCAATCCATCTATATAAACATGGAAATATCTACACCGCTATCTGTATGAACATGGAAATAGCCACACCGAAATCTGTATAAACATGGAAATATATACACCACCATCTGTAAAAACATGGAAATATCTAAACGGTCATCTGTATAAACATGGAAATATCCACACTGCCATCTGTATACACATGGACATATCTACACCGCCAATTGTATAAACATGGAAATATCTACACCGCCATCTCAATAAACACAGAAATATCTACTCTGCCATCTGTAGAAATTTGGAAATATCTACACCGACATCAGCATAAACATGGAAATACCTACACCTCTACCTGTGTAAACATGGAAATATCTACACAGCTATCTGTATAAATATGGTAGTATCTACACCACTATCTGTATGAACATGGAAATATCTACATGGCTATCTGTATAAACATGGAAATGTCTACACTGCTATCTGTATAAACATGGAAATAACTACATGGCCATCTCTATAAACATGGAAATATCTACACCGCCATCTGTACAAACATGGAAATATCTACACCGCCATCTGTACAAACATGGAAATATCTACACCGCTTTCTGTATAAACATGGAAATATCCACACCGCCATCTGTATAAACATGGAAATATCTACACAGCTATCTCTATAAACATGGAAATATCTACAGAGCTATCTGTTAACATGGAAATAGCCACACCGCTATCTGTATAAACATGGAAATATCTACACCGGTATCATTATAAACTTGGAAATATCCCCACCGCTATCTGTATAAACATGGAAATATCTACAACACTATATGTGTAAACATGGAAATATCTCCACCGCTATCTCTATAAACATGGAAATATCTACACCGCTGTCTTTATAAACGTGGAAATATCTACATCGTTATCTGTATAAACATGGAAATATCTACAACATTATCTGGGTAAACATGGAAATATCTACACAGGTATCTGTGTAAACATGTAAATATGTACACCGCTATCTGTGTAAAGATGGAAATATCTACACCGCAATTTGTGCAAATATGGAAATATCTACACCGACATCTCTGTAAACATGGAATTGTCTACACCGCTACCTGTATAAACATGGAAATATCTACACCGCTATCTTCATAAACTTGGAAATATCAACAACGCCATCTGCATAAACATGGAAATACATCCACCGCTATCTGTATAAACATACAAATATCTACACCGCTTTCTCTATAAACATGGAAATGTCTACACTGCTATCTGTATAAACATGGAAATATTTACATGGCTATCTCTATAAACATGGAAATATCTACACCGCCATCTGTATAAACATGGAAAAACTGACAGAGTCATCTGTATAAACATGGAAAAATCTACAGCACTATCTGTAAAAACATGGAAATATCTACACTGCCATCTGTCTAAACATGGAAATATCTACACAGCCATCTATATAATCATGGAAATATCTACAAAGCCATCTCTATAAACATGGAAATATCTACACAGCTATCTGTACAAACATGGAAATAGTCACACCGCTATCTGTATAAACAAGGAAATATCTACACCGCCATCTGTAAAAACATGGAAATATCTACACAGTCATCTGTATAAACATGGAAATATCTGCACCTCCATGTGTATAAACATGGAAATATCTACACTGTCATCTGTATACACATGGAAATATCTACACAGCCATCTGTGTAAACATGGATATATATACACTGCTATCTCCATAAACATGGAAATACCTACACAGCAATCTGTATAAACATGGAAATATCTACACCGTTATCTGTATAAACATGGAAATATCTACACCGCTATCTGTAAAAATATGGAAATATCTACACCGCTATCTCTATAAACATGGAAATATCTACACCGCCATCTGTATAAACATGGAAATACCTACACAGTCAATTACATAAACATGGAAATATCTACACCACTATCTCTATTAACATGGAAATACTTACACCGCAATCTGTATAAACATGGAAATATCTACATTGCTATCTCTATAAACATAGAAATATCTACACTGCAATCTGTATAAACATGGAAATATCTACATTGCCATCTGTATACACTTGCAAATAAGGACACCGCTATCTGTGAAAACATGGAAAAATCTACACCGCTATCTCTATAATCTTGGAAATACCTACACCGCAATCTGTATAAACATGAAAATATCTACACAGTCATCTGTATAAACATGGAAATATCTACACCGCTATCTATATAAACATGGAAATATCTACAAAGCTATCTCTATAAACATGGAAATATCTACACTGCTATCTGTATAAACATAGAAATAGCGACACCGCTATCTGTATAAACATGGAAATAACTACACCGCTATCTGTATAAGCATGGAAATATGTACACCGCTATCTCTATAAACATGGAGATACCTATACCGCAATCTGTATAAACATGGAAATATCTACACCGTTATCTGTATAAACATGGAAATATCTACAACGCTATCTGTATAAACATGGAAATATCTACAACAATGCCTGTGTAAACATGGAAATATCTACACAGCTATCTGTGTAAACATGGAAATATGTACACCGCAATCTTTGCAAATATCAAAATATCTACACCGCTATCTCTGTAAACATGGAAATATCTACCCCGTTATCTGTATAAACATGGAAATATCTAAATCTCTATCTGTATAAACATGGAAATATCTACAGCACGATCTGTATAAACATGGAAATGTCTACACCGCTATCTGTATAAACATGGAAATATGTACACTGCTAGCTATATAAACATGGTAATATCTACACCGCTATCTCTATAAATATTGAAATACCTACAACGTTATCTCAATAAACATGTAAATGCCTACACCGCTATTTTATAAACATGGATATATCTACATGTTTATCTCTATAAACATGGAAATATCTACACTGCCATCTGTATAAACATGGAAATACCTACACAGTCATCTGTATAAACATGGAAAAATCTACACCACTATCTGTATAAACATGGAAACATCTACACTGCCTTCTGTCTAAACATGGAAATATCTACACAGCCATCTGTATAAACATGGAAATATCTACACAGCCATCTCTATAAACATGGAAATATCTACACAGGTATCTGTATAAACATGGAAATATCCACACCGATATCTGTATAAATATGGAAATATCTACACCGCCATCTGTAAAAACATGGAAATATGTACACAGTCATCTGTAAAAACATGGAAATATCTACATCTCCCTGTGTATAAACATGGAAATATCTACATCTCCATCTGTATACACATGGAAATATCTACACAGCCATCTGTATAAACATGGAAATATCTAGACCGCTATCTCCATAAACATGGAAATAACTACAGCGCAATCTGTATAAACATGGAAAGATCTGCACCGCTATCTGTATAAACATGGAAATATCTACACCTCTATCTTTAAAAATATGGAAATATCTACACTGCTCTCGCTATAAACATGGAAATATTTATACTGCTGGCAGTATAAACATGGAAATACCTACATGGCTATCTCTATAAACATGGAAATATCTACACTGCCATCTGTATAAACATGGAAATATCTACACAGTCAATTGCATAAAGATGGAAATATCTACAACACTATCTGTATAAATATGGAAATATCTACACCGCTATCTGTATAAACATGGAAAAATCTACACCGCTATCTGTATGAACATGGAAATACCTACCCCCCTATCTGTATAAACATGGAATTATCTACACCGCTATCTCTATAAACATAGAAATATCTAAAACGCCATCTCTATAAACATGGAAATATCCACACCCCCATCAGCAAAAACATGGAAATAACTACACCGCCATCTGTTTAAACATGGAAATATCTACACCGCCATCTCTATAAACATAGAAACATCTACACTGTCATCTCCAGAAAGATGGAAATACCTACACAGAGATCTGCATAAACATGGAAATATCTACTCCTCTACCTGTATAAACAAGGAATTATCTACATCACTATCTGTATAAACATGGAAATATCTACACTGCCATCTGTATAAACATGGAAATAACTACACAGCTGTCTCCATAAACATGGAAATACCAACACTGCTATCTGTATAAACATGGAAATATCTACACTGCCAACGGTATAAACATGGAAATATCTACACTGCCATCTGTATACACATGGAAATACCTACACTGCTATCTGTATAAGCATGGAAATATCTACACCGCTTTCTCTATAAACATGGAAATACCTATACCGCAATCTGTATAAACATGGAAATATCTACACCGTTATCTGTGTAAACATGGAAATATCTACACCGCTATATGTATAAACATGTTAATATCTACACCGCAATCTTTATAAACATGGAAATATCTGCAACGCTATCTGTAAAAACATGGAAATATCTACAACAATGTCTGTGTAAACATGGAAATATCTACACAGCTATCTGTATAAACATGGAAATATGTACACTGCTAGCTATATAAACATGGTAATATCTACACCGCTATCTCTATAAATATTGAAATACCTACAACGTTATCTCAATAAACATGTAAATGCCTACACCGCTATTTTATAAACATGGATATATCTACATGTTTATCTCTATAAACATGGAAATATCTACACTGCCATCTGTATAAACATGGAAATACCTACACAGTCATCTGTATAAACATGGAAAAATCTACACCACTATCTGTATAAACATGGAAACATCTACACTGCCTTCTGTCTAAACATGGAAATATCTACACAGCCATCTGTATAAACATGGAAATATCTACACAGCCATCTCTATAAACATGGAAATATCTACACAGGTATCTGTATAAACATGGAAATATCCACACCGATATCTGTATAAATATGGAAATATCTACACCGCCATCTGTAAAAACATGGAAATATGTACACAGTCATCTGTAAAAACATGGAAATATCTACATCTCCCTGTGTATAAACATGGAAATATCTACATCTCCATCTGTATACACATGGAAATATCTACACAGCCATCTGTATAAACATGGAAATATCTAGACCGCTATCTCCATAAACATGGAAATAACTACAGCGCAATCTGTATAAACATGGAAAGATCTGCACCGCTATCTGTATAAACATGGAAATATCTACACCTCTATCTTTAAAAATATGGAAATATCTACACTGCTCTCGCTATAAACATGGAAATATTTATACTGCTGGCAGTATAAACATGGAAATACCTACATGGCTATCTCTATAAACGTGGAAATATCTACACTGCCATCTGTATAAACATGGAAATATCTACACAGTCAATTGCATAAAGATGGAAATATCTACAACACTATCTGTATAAATATGGAAATATCTACACCGCTATCTGTATAAACATGGAAAAATCTACACCGCTATCTGTATGAACATGGAAATACCTACCCCCCTATCTGTATAAACATGGAATTATCTACACCGCTATCTCTATAAACATAGAAATATCTAAAACGCCATCTCTATAAACATGGAAATATCCACACCCCCATCAGCAAAAACATGGAAATAACTACACCGCCATCTGTTTAAACATGGAAATATCTACACCGCCATCTCTATAAACATAGAAACATCTACACTGTCATCTCCAGAAAGATGGAAATACCTACACAGAGATCTGCATAAACATGGAAATATCTACTCCTCTACCTGTATAAACAAGGAATTATCTACATCACTATCTGTATAAACATGGAAATATCTACACTGCCATCTGTATAAACATGGAAATAACTACACAGCTGTCTCCATAAACATGGAAATACCAACACTGCTATCTGTATAAACATGGAAATATCTACACTGCCAACGGTATAAACATGGAAATATCTACACTGCCATCTGTATACACATGGAAATACCTACACTGCTATCTGTATAAGCATGGAAATATCTACACCGCTTTCTCTATAAACATGGAAATACCTATACCGCAATCTGTATAAACATGGAAATATCTACACCGTTATCTGTGTAAACATGGAAATATCTACACCGCTATATGTATAAACATGTTAATATCTACACCGCAATCTTTATAAACATGGAAATATCTGCAACGCTATCTGTAAAAACATGGAAATATCTACAACAATGTCTGTGTAAACATGGAAATATCTACACAGCTATCTGTGTAAACATGGAAATATGTACACCGCAATCTGTGCAAATATCAAAATATCTACACCGCTATCTCTGTAAACATGGAAATATCTACCCCGTTATCTGTATAAACATGGAAATATCTAAACCGCTATCTGTATAAACATGGAAATATCTACACCGCTATCTGTATAAACATGGAAATATCTACACCGCTATCTGTAAAAATATGGAAATATCTACACCGTAATCGCTATAAACATGGAAATATCTACACCGCTGGCAGTGTAAACATGGAAATATCTACATGGCTATCTCTGTAAGCATGGAAATATCTACACTGCCATCTGTATAAACATGGAAATACCTACAAAGTCAATGGCATAAATATGGAAATATCTACACTATCTGTATAAATATGGAAATATCTACACCGCTATCTGTATAAACATGGAAATATCTACACCGCTATCTTTATAAACATGGAAATATCTACACCGCTATCTGTATAAACATGGGAATACCTACAACAATATCTGTGTAAACATGGAAATATCTACACAGCTATCTGTTTAAACATGGAAATATGTACACCACTATATGTGTAAAGATGAAAGTATGTACACCGCAATCTGTGCAAATATCAAAATATCTACACCGCTATCTCTGTAAACATGGAAATGTCTACCCCGTTATCTGTATAAGCATGGAAATGTCTACACCACTAATTGTATAAACATGGAAACATCTACACCAGTATCTGTATAAACATGGAAATACCTACACTGCCATCTGTATAAACATGGAAATATCTACAGCGCTGTCTGTATAAACATGGAAATATCTACAACGCTATCTTTATAAACATGGAAATATCTACACAGCTATCTGTATAAACATGGGAATATCTACAACAATATCTGTGTAAACATGGAAATATCTACACAGCTGTCTGTGAAAACATGAAAATATGTACACCACTATCTGTGTAAGGATGAAAATATGTACACCGCAATCTGTGCAAATATCAAAATATCTACTACGCTATCTCTGTCAACATGGAAATATCTACCCCGTTATCTGTATAAACATCAAAATATCTACACCGCTATCTGCGTAAACATGAAAATATCTACACCTCGATCTGCATAAACACGGAAACGTCTACACCGCTATCTGAATAAACATGGAAATATCTACACTGCTATGTTTATAAACATGGAAATATCTACACCGCTATCTCTATAAATATTGGAATATCTACAACGCTATCTCTATAAACATGGAAATGCCTACACAGCTATCTGTAAAAACATGGAAATATCTACATGTCTATCTCTATAAACATGGAAATATTTACACCGCCATCTGTATAAACATGGAAATACCTACACAGTCATCTGTATAAACAAGGAAACACCTACACCACTATCTGTATAAACATGGAAATATCTTCACTGCCATCCGTATAAACATGGAAATATCTACACCGCTATCTGTATACACATGGAAATATCTACACAGCTATCTCTATATACATGGAAATACCTACACTGCTATCTGTATAAACTTAGAAATAGCGACACCGCTATCTGGATAAACATGGAAATACCTACACAGCCATCAGTGAAAACATGAAAATATCTACACAGTCATCTGTACAAACTAGGAAATATCTATAACTCCATCTGTGTAAACATGGAAATACCTACACTGCCATCTGTATACACATGGAAATATCTACACAGCCATCTGTATAAACATGGAAATAACTACACCGCTATCTCTATAAGCATAGAAATACCTACACCGCAATCTGTATAAACATGGAAATAGCCACACCGCTATCTGTATAAACACGGAAATACCTACACTGCCATCTATAAAAACATGAAAATATCTACAGAGTCATCTGTATAAACATGGAAATATCTACACCTCCATCTGTATAAACATGGAAATATCTACACTGACATCTGTATACACATGGACATATCTACACAGCCATCTGTATAAACATGGAAATATCTACACCGCTATCTGTATAAACATGCAAAAACCTACACCGTTTTCTGTATAAACATGGAAATATATACACTGCCATCTGCATAAACATGGAAATATCTACACCGCTATCTGCATAAACATGGAAATATCTACACAGCTATCTCTATAAACATGGAAATACCTACACTGCTATCTGTATAAACATGGAAATAGCCTCACCGCTATCTGTATAAACATGGAAATACCTACACCGCCATCTATAAAAACATGAAAATATCTACAGATTCATCTGTATAAACTTGGAAAGATCTACACCTCCATCTGTATAAACATGGAAATATCTATGCTGCCATCTGTATACACATGGAAATATCTACACAGCCATCTGTATAAATATGAAAATATCTACACCGCTATCTCTGTAAACATGCGAAAACCTGCACCGTTATCTGTATAAACATGGAAAAATCTACACAGCTATCTGTATAAACATGGAAATATGTCCACCGCTATCTGTATAAACATGGAAATATCTCCACCGCTATCTGTATAAACATGGAAATATCTCCACCGCTATCTGTATAGACATGGAAACATCTACACCACTATCTGCATAAACTTGGAAATATCTACACCGCTATCTGTATAAACCTGGAAATAACTACACTGCCATCTCTATACACTTGGAAATGTCTACACTGCCATCTGTATAAACATGGAAATATCTACACTGCTATCTCTATAAACATGAAAATACCTACACAGCTATCTGTATAAACAAGGAAATATCTACACTGCTATCTGTAGAACCATGGAAATATCTACACCTCTATCTGTATAAACTTGGAAATAACTACACCTCCATCTGTATAAACATGGAAATACCTACACTGCCATCTGTATACACATGTATATATCTACACTGCCATGTGTATAAACATGGAAATATCTACCCCGTTATCTCTATAAACATGGAAGTTCCTACATCTCTATCTGTATAAACATGGAAGTATCTACATGGCTATCTGTATAAACATGGAAATATCAACAATGCCATCTGTATAATAATGGAAATACATACACAGTCATCTGTATAAACATGGTAATATCTACACCACCGTCTGTATAAACATGGAAATATCTACACTGCGATCTGTATAAACATGGAAATATCTACCAATCCATCTATATAAACATGGAAATATCTACACCGCTATCTGTATGAACATGGAAATAGCCACACCGAAATCTGTATAAACATGGAAATATATACACCACCATCTGTAAAAACATGGAAATATCTAAACGGTCATCTGTATAAACATGGAAATATCCACACTGCCATCTGTATACACATGGACATATCTACACCGCCAATTGTATAAACATGGAAATATCTACACCGCCATCTCAATAAACACAGAAATATCTACTCTGCCATCTGTAGAAATTTGGAAATATCTACACCGACATCAGCATAAACATGGAAATACCTACACCTCTACCTGTGTAAACATGGAAATATCTACACAGCTATCTGTATAAATATGGTAGTATCTACACCACTATCTGTATGAACATGGAAATATCTACATGGCTATCTGTATAAACATGGAAATGTCTACACTGCTATCTGTATAAACATGGAAATAACTACATGGCCATCTCTATAAACATGGAAATATCTACACCGCCATCTGTACAAACATGGAAATATCTACACCGCCATCTGTACAAACATGGAAATATCTACACCGCTTTCTGTATAAACATGGAAATATCCACACCGCCATCTGTATAAACATGGAAATATCTACACAGCTATCTCTATAAACATGGAAATATCTACAGAGCTATCTGTTAACATGGAAATAGCCACACCGCTATCTGTATAAACATGGAAATATCTACACCGGTATCATTATAAACTTGGAAATATCCCCACCGCTATCTGTATAAACATGGAAATATCTACAACACTATATGTGTAAACATGGAAATATCTCCACCGCTATCTCTATAAACATGGAAATATCTACACCGCTGTCTTTATAAACGTGGAAATATCTACATCGTTATCTGTATAAACATGGAAATATCTACAACATTATCTGGGTAAACATGGAAATATCTACACAGGTATCTGTGTAAACATGTAAATATGTACACCGCTATCTGTGTAAAGATGGAAATATCTACACCGCAATTTGTGCAAATATGGAAATATCTACACCGACATCTCTGTAAACATGGAATTGTCTACACCGCTACCTGTATAAACATGGAAATATCTACACCGCTATCTTCATAAACTTGGAAATATCAACAACGCCATCTGCATAAACATGGAAATACATCCACCGCTATCTGTATAAACATACAAATATCTACACCGCTTTCTCTATAAACATGGAAATGTCTACACTGCTATCTGTATAAACATGGAAATATTTACATGGCTATCTCTATAAACATGGAAATATCTACACCGCCATCTGTATAAACATGGAAAAACTGACAGAGTCATCTGTATAAACATGGAAAAATCTACAGCACTATCTGTAAAAACATGGAAATATCTACACTGCCATCTGTCTAAACATGGAAATATCTACACAGCCATCTATATAATCATGGAAATATCTACAAAGCCATCTCTATAAACATGGAAATATCTACACAGCTATCTGTACAAACATGGAAATAGTCACACCGCTATCTGTATAAACAAGGAAATATCTACACCGCCATCTGTAAAAACATGGAAATATCTACACAGTCATCTGTATAAACATGGAAATATCTGCACCTCCATGTGTATAAACATGGAAATATCTACACTGTCATCTGTATACACATGGAAATATCTACACAGCCATCTGTGTAAACATGGATATATATACACTGCTATCTCCATAAACATGGAAATACCTACACAGCAATCTGTATAAACATGGAAATATCTACACCGTTATCTGTATAAACATGGAAATATCTACACCGCTATCTGTAAAAATATGGAAATATCTACACCGCTATCTCTATAAACATGGAAATATCTACACCGCCATCTGTATAAACATGGAAATACCTACACAGTCAATTACATAAACATGGAAATATCTACACCACTATCTCTATTAACATGGAAATACTTACACCGCAATCTGTATAAACATGGAAATATCTACATTGCTATCTCTATAAACATAGAAATATCTACACTGCAATCTGTATAAACATGGAAATATCTACATTGCCATCTGTATACACTTGCAAATAAGGACACCGCTATCTGTGAAAACATGGAAAAATCTACACCGCTATCTCTATAATCTTGGAAATACCTACACCGCAATCTGTATAAACATGAAAATATCTACACAGTCATCTGTATAAACATGGAAATATCTACACCGCTATCTATATAAACATGGAAATATCTACAAAGCTATCTCTATAAACATGGAAATATCTACACTGCTATCTGTATAAACATAGAAATAGCGACACCGCTATCTGTATAAACATGGAAATAACTACACCGCTATCTGTATAAGCATGGAAATATGTACACCGCTATCTCTATAAACATGGAGATACCTATACCGCAATCTGTATAAACATGGAAATATCTACACCGTTATCTGTATAAACATGGAAATATCTACAACGCTATCTGTATAAACATGGAAATATCTACAACAATGCCTGTGTAAACATGGAAATATCTACACAGCTATCTGTGTAAACATGGAAATATGTACACCGCAATCTTTGCAAATATCAAAATATCTACACCGCTATCTCTGTAAACATGGAAATATCTACCCCGTTATCTGTATAAACATGGAAATATCTAAATCTCTATCTGTATAAACATGGAAATATCTACAGCACGATCTGTATAAACATGGAAATGTCTACACCGCTATCTGTATAAACATGGAAATATGTACACTGCTAGCTATATAAACATGGTAATATCTACACCGCTATCTCTATAAATATTGAAATACCTACAACGTTATCTCAATAAACATGTAAATGCCTACACCGCTATTTTATAAACATGGATATATCTACATGTTTATCTCTATAAACATGGAAATATCTACACTGCCATCTGTATAAACATGGAAATACCTACACAGTCATCTGTATAAACATGGAAAAATCTACACCACTATCTGTATAAACATGGAAACATCTACACTGCCTTCTGTCTAAACATGGAAACATCTACACAGCCATCTGTATAAACATGGAAATATCTACACAGCCATCTCTATAAACATGGAAATATCTACACAGGTATCTGTATAAACATGGAAATATCCACACCGATATCTGTATAAATATGGAAATATCTACACCGCCATCTGTAAAAACATGGAAATATGTACACAGTCATCTGTAAAAACATGGAAATATCTACATCTCCCTGTGCATAAACATGGAAATATCTACATCTCCATCTGTATACACATGGAAATATCTACACAGCCATCTGTATAAACATGGAAATATCTAGACCGCTATCTCCATAAACATGGAAATAACTACAGCGCAATCTGTATAAACATGGAAAGATCTGCACCGCTATCTGTATAAACATGGAAATATCTACACCTCTATCTTTAAAAATATGGAAATATCTACACTGCTCTCGCTATAAACATGGAAATATTTATACTGCTGGCAGTATAAACATGGAAATACCTACATGGCTATCTCTATAAACGTGGAAATATCTACACTGCCATCTGTATAAACATGGAAATATCTACACAGTCAATTGCATAAAGATGGAAATATCTACAACACTATCTGTATAAATATGGAAATATCTACACCGCTATCTGTATAAACATGGAAAAATCTACACCGCTATCTGTATGAACATGGAAATACCTACCCCCCTATCTGTATAAACATGGAATTATCTACACCGCTATCTCTATAAACATAGAAATATCTAAAACGCCATCTCTATAAACATGGAAATATCCACACCCCCATCAGCAAAAACATGGAAATAACTACACCGCCATCTGTTTAAACATGGAAATATCTACACCGCCATCTCTATAAACATAGAAACATCTACACTGTCATCTCCAGAAAGATGGAAATACCTACACAGAGATCTGCATAAACATGGAAATATCTACTCCTCTACCTGTATAAACAAGGAATTATCTACATCACTATCTGTATAAACATGGAAATATCTACACTGCCATCTGTATAAACATGGAAATAACTACACAGCTGTCTCCATAAACATGGAAATACCAACACTGCTATCTGTATAAACATGGAAATATCTACACTGCCAACGGTATAAACATGGAAATATCTACACTGCCATCTGTATACACATGGAAATACCTACACTGCTATCTGTATAAGCATGGAAATATCTACACCGCTTTCTCTATAAACATGGAAATACCTATACCGCAATCTGTATAAACATGGAAATATCTACACCGTTATCTGTGTAAACATGGAAATATCTACACCGCTATATGTATAAACATGTTAATATCTACACCGCAATCTTTATAAACATGGAAATATCTGCAACGCTATCTGTAAAAACATGGAAATATCTACAACAATGTCTGTGTAAACATGGAAATATCTACACAGCTATCTGTGTAAACATGGAAATATGTACACCGCAATCTGTGCAAATATCAAAATATCTACACCGCTATCTCTGTAAACATGGAAATATCTACCCCGTTATCTGTATAAACATGGAAATATCTAAACCGCTATCTGTATAAACATGGAAATATCTACACCGCTATCTGTATAAACATGGAAATATCTACACCGCTATCTGTAAAAATATGGAAATATCTACACCGTAATCGCTATAAACATGGAAATATCTACACCGCTGGCAGTGTAAACATGGAAATATCTACATGGCTATCTCTGTAAGCATGGAAATATCTACACTGCCATCTGTATAAACATGGAAATACCTACAAAGTCAATGGCATAAATATGGAAATATCTACACTATCTGTATAAATATGGAAATATCTACACCGCTATCTGTATAAACATGGAAATATCTACACCGCTATCTTTATAAACATGGAAATATCTACACCGCTATCTGTATAAACATGGGAATACCTACAACAATATCTGTGTAAACATGGAAATATCTACACAGCTATCTGTTTAAACATGGAAATATGTACACCACTATATGTGTAAAGATGAAAGTATGTACACCGCAATCTGTGCAAATATCAAAATATCTACACCGCTATCTCTGTAAACATGGAAATGTCTACCCCGTTATCTGTATAAGCATGGAAATGTCTACACCACTAATTGTATAAACATGGAAACATCTACACCAGTATCTGTATAAACATGGAAATACCTACACTGCCATCTGTATAAACATGGAAATATCTACAGCGCTGTCTGTATAAACATGGAAATATCTACAACGCTATCTTTATAAACATGGAAATATCTACACAGCTATCTGTATAAACATGGGAATATCTACAACAATATCTGTGTAAACATGGAAATATCTACACAGCTGTCTGTGAAAACATGAAAATATGTACACCACTATCTGTGTAAGGATGAAAATATGTACACCGCAATCTGTGCAAATATCAAAATATCTACTACGCTATCTCTGTCAACATGGAAATATCTACCCCGTTATCTGTATAAACATCAAAATATCTACACCGCTATCTGCGTAAACATGAAAATATCTACACCTCGATCTGCATAAACACGGAAACGTCTACACCGCTATCTGAATAAACATGGAAATATCTACACTGCTATGTTTATAAACATGGAAATATCTACACCGCTATCTCTATAAATATTGGAATATCTACAACGCTATCTCTATAAACATGGAAATGCCTACACAGCTATCTGTAAAAACATGGAAATATCTACATGTCTATCTCTATAAACATGGAAATATCTACACCGCCATCTGTATAAACATGGAAATACCTACACAGTCATCTGTATAAACAAGGAAACACCTACACCACTATCTGTATAAACATGGAAATATCTTCACTGCCATCTGTATAAACATGGAAATATCTACACCGCTATCTGTATACACATGGAAATATCTACACAGCTATCTCTATATACATGGAAATACCTACACTGCTATCTGTATAAACTTAGAAATAGCGACACCGCTATCTGGATAAACATGGAAATACCTACACAGCCATCAGTGAAAACATGAAAATATCTACACAGTCATCTGTACAAACTAGGAAATATCTATAACTCCATCTGTGTAAACATGGAAATACCTACACTGCCATCTGTATACACATGGAAATATCTACACAGCCATCTGTATAAACATGGAAATAACTACACCGCTATCTCTATAAGCATAGAAATAACTACACCGCAATCTGTATAAACATGGAAATAGCCACACCGCTATCTGTATAAACACGGAAATACCTACACTGCCATCTATAAAAACATGAAAATATCTACAGAGTCATCTGTATAAACATGGAAATATCTACACCTCCATCTGTATAAACATGGAAATATCTACACTGACATCTGTATACACATGGACATATCTACACAGCCATCTGTATAAACATGGAAATATCTACACCGCTATCTGTATAAACATGCAAAAACCTACACCGTTTTCTGTATAAACATGGAAATATATACACTGCCATCTGCATAAACATGGAAATATCTACACCGCTATCTGCATAAACATGGAAATATCTACACAGCTATCTCTATAAACATGGAAATACCTACACTGCTATCTGTATAAACATGGAAATAGCCTCACCGCTATCTGTATAAACATGGAAATACCTACACCGCCATCTATAAAAACATGAAAATATCTACAGATTCATCTGTATAAACTTGGAAAGATCTACACCTCCATCTGTATAAACATGGAAATATCTATGCTGCCATCTGTATACACATGGAAATATCTACACAGCCATCTGTATAAATATGAAAATATCTACACCGCTATCTCTGTAAACATGCGAAAACCTGCACCGTTATCTGTATAAACATGGAAAAATCTACACAGCTATCTGTATAAACTTGGAAATATGTCCACCGCTATCTGTATAAACATGGAAATATCTCCACCGCTATCTGTATAAACATGGAAATATCTACATCGCTATCTGTATAAACATGGAAATATCTCCACAGCTATCTCTATAAACATGGAAATATCTACACCGCTATCTTTACAAACATGGAAATATCTACACCGCTATCTGTATAAAGATGGAAATATCTACAACACTATCTGTGTATACATGGGAATGTCTTCACAGCTATCTGTGTAAACATGGAAATATGTACACCGCTATCTGTGTAAAGATGGAAATATCTACACCGCAATATGCGCAAATATGGAAATATGTACACCACTATCTGTATAAACATGGAAATATCTACACTGCCATCTGTATAAACATGGAAATATCTTCACTGCCATCTCTAAACACATGGAAATACCTACACCGCTATGTGTATAAGCATGGAAATATCTACACCACTATCTTCATAAACATGGAAATATCTACACCGCTATCTGTGTAAACATGGAAATATGTACACCGCTATCTGTGAAAGATGAAAACATATACACCGCAATCTTTGCAAATATCAAAATATCTACACCGCTATCTCTGTAAACATGGAAATATCTACCCCGTTATGAGGATAAACATGGAAATATCTACACCACTATCTCTATAAACATGGAAATATCTACACCACGATCTGTATAAACATGGAAACGTCTACACCGCTACCTGTATATACATGGAAATATCTACACCGCTATCTGTATAAACTTGGAAATATCTACTCTGCTATCTCTATAAATATTGAAATACCTACAACGCTATCTCTATAAACATGGAAATGCCTACACCGCTATCTTAATAAACTTGGAAATATCTACATGGCTATCTCTATAAACATGGAAATATCTACACCGCCATCTGTATAAACATGGAAATAACTACACAGTCATCTGTATAAACATGGAAATATCTACACTGCCATCTGTATAAACATGGAAATATCTACACCGCTATCTGTATAAACATGGAAATATCTACACAGCTATCTCTATAAACATGGAAATAGCTACACTGCTATCTGTATAAACATAGAAATAGTGACACCGCTATCTGTATAAACATGGAAATATCTACACAGCCATCTGTAAAAACATGAAGATATCTACACAGTCATCTGTATAAACTTGGAAATATCTACACCTCCATCTGTATAAACATGGAAATATCTAAACTGCCATCTGTATACACATGGAAATATCTACACAGCCATCTGTATAAACATGGAAATATGTACACTGCTATCTGTGTAAACATGGAAATATCTACACCGCTATCTTTATAAACTTGGAAATGTCTACACCGCCTTCTGTATAAACATGGATATATCTACACCGCTATCTGTATAAACATCGAAATACCAACACCGTTATCTGTATAAACATTGAAATATCTACACCGCTATCTGAATAAAGATCAAAATATCTAAAACGCTATCTGTGTAAACATGGAAATATCTACACAGCTATCTGTGTAAACATAGAAATATCTACACAGGTATCTCTGCAAAGATGGAAATATCTACACTGCTATCTCTGTAAACATGGAAATATCTACACCGCTATCTGTATAAACATGGAAATACCTACACCGCTATCTGTATAAACATGGAAATACCAAAACGGCTATTTGTATAAACATGGAAATATCTACAACGCTATCTGAATAAATACGGAAATATCCTCACCACTATCTGTATAAACATGGAAAAACCTACACCGCCATATCTATACACATGGAAATACCTACAGTGCCATCTCTATACTCATGGAAATATCTACACGGCTATCTCTGTATACATAGAACTATCTACATTGCAATCTGTATAAACATGGAAATATCTACACCGCCATCTCTATAAACTTGGAAATATCTACATCACTATCTGAATAAACATGGAAATATCTACACCGTTATCTGTATAAACATGGAAATATCTACACCGCTATCTGTATAAACATGGAAATATCTACAACGCTATCTCTATAAACACGGAAATATGTACAACGCTATCTGTATAAACATGGAAATATCTACAACTCTATCTGTGTAAACATGGAAATATCTACACAGTTATCTTTGTAAATTTGCAAATATCTACACAGCTATCTGTGAAAAGATCGAAATATCTACAGCGCAATCTGTGCAAAGATGGAAATATCTACTCCGCTATCTCTGTAAACATGGAAATATCTACACTGCTGTCTGTATCAACATGGAAATATCTACACCGTTATCTTTATAAACATGGAAATATCTACACTGTTATCTCTATAAACATGGAAATATCTACACCACCATCTGTATAAACATGGAAATATCTATCATGCCATCTGTATACACATAGAAATATCTACAACGCCATCTGTAGAAACGTGAAGTACCTACACCGCTGTCTCTATAAACATGGAAACACCTACACCGCAATCTCTATAAACATGGAAATATCTACACCGCAGTCTCTATAAACTTGGAAATATCTACACCACCAACTCTATAAACATGAAAAAATCTACACCACTATCTGTATAAACATCGAAATATCTACACTGTCGTCTGTATAAAGATGGAAATGTCTACACCGGGAGCAGAATAAACATGGAGATACCTACACCCCTATCTCTATAAACATGGAAATGTCTACACCACTATCTCTATAAACATGGAAATATCTTCACCACCATCTCTATAAACATGGAAATATCTACACCGCTATCTGTATAAACATGGAAACATCTACATCGCTATCTATATAAACATGGAAATATCTACACCGCTATCTATATAAATATGGAAATATCTACTCCGCTATCTTTGTAAACATGGAAATAACTACACCGCTATCTGTATAAACATGGAAATATCTACACCTCTATTTCTATAAACCTGAAAATATCTACACCGACATCTGTATAAACATGGAAATACCTACACAGTCATCTGTATAAACATGGAAATATCTACATCACTATCTGTATAAATATGGAAATATCTACACGGCCATCTGTATAAACATGGAAATACCTACACAGTCATCTCTATAAACATGGAAATATCTACACCGCTATTTGTATAAACATGGAAATATCTACACCGCTATCCCTATAAACATGGAAATATGAACACCGCTATCCGCATATACATGGAAATATCTTCACCGCTATCTGTATAAACATGGAAAGATCTATAGCGCTATCAGTATAAACATGGAAATACCTACACCGCTATCCTATAAACATGGAAATATCTAAACCGCTATCTCTATAAACATGGAAATATCTGCACCGCCATTCCATAAACTTGGAAATATCTACACCGCCATCTGTATACACATGGAAATATCCACACAGCGATCTGTATAAACATGGAAGTATCTAGATCGCTATATCTATAAACATGGAAATATCTACACCGCTAGCTGTATAAACGTGGAAATATCTACTTGGCTATCTTTAGAAACATGGAAATATCTACACCGCCAGCTGTATAAACATGGAAATATCTACACAGTCGATTGCATAAACATGAAATATCTACACCACTATCTGTATAAACATGGAAATATCTACACCGCTATCTTTATAAACATGGAAATACCTACACCGCTATCTGTACAAACGGGAATATCTACAACAATATCAGAGTAAACATGGAAATATTTACACAGGTATCTGTGTAAACATGGAAATATGTACACCACTATCTGTGTAAAGATGAAAATAAGTTCACCATAATCCGTACAAATATCAAAATATCTACTACGCTATCTCTGTAAACATGGAAATATCTACCCCGTTATCTGTATAAACATGGAAATAACTACACCGCTATCTGTATAAACATGGAAATATCTACACCGCTATCTCTATAAATGTTGAAATATCTACAACGCTATTTCTATAAACATGGAAATGCCTACACAGCTATCTGTATAAACATGGAAATATCTACCTGGCTATCTCTATAAACATGGAAATATCTACACCGCCATCTGTATAAACATGGAAATATCTAGATCGTTCTCTCTATAAACATGAAAATATCTACACTGACATCTGTATAAACATGGAAATAACTACACTGCCATCTGTATAAATATGGAAATATCTACACAGCCATCTGTATAAACATGGAAATATCTACACAGCCATGTCTATAAACATGGAAATATCTACACTGCTATCTGTATAAACATGGAAATAGCCACACCGCTATCTGTGTAAACATGAAAATATCTAAACCACCATCTGTAAAAACATGGAAATATCTACACAGCCATCTGTATAAACATGGAAATATCTACACCTCCATGTGTATAAACATGGAAATATCTACACTGCCATCTGTATACACATGGAAATATTCACACAGCCATCTGTATAAACATGGAAATATCTACACCGCTCTCTCTATAAACATGGAAATACCTACACCGCAATCTGTATAAACATGGAAATATCTACACCGCTATCTGTATAAACATGGAAATAGCTACACCGCTATCTGTGCAAATATGGAAATAACTACACGGCTATTTCTATAAACATGGAAATGTCAACACCGCTAGCTGTATAAACATGGAAATATCTACATGGCTATCTCTATAAACATGGAAATATCTACACCGCTATCTGTATAAACATGGAAATACCTACACAGTCATCTGCATAAATATGGATATATCTACACCACTATCTGAATAAACATGGAAATACCTACGCTGCCATCTCTATAAACATGGAAATATCTACACAGCCATCTCTATAAACATGGAAATATCTACACCGCCATCTGTAAAACATGGAAATATCTACACTGCCATCTGTATACATATAGAAATACCTACACAGCCATCTGTATAAACATGGAAATACCTACACCGCCATCTGTATAAACATGGAAATATCTACACCGCTATCTGTATAAACATGGAAATATCTACAACACTATCTGTGTAAACATGGAAATATCTACACAGCTGTCTGTGTAAACATGGAAATATGAACTCCCCTATCTGTGTAAAGATGGAAATATCTACACCGCAATCTGTGCAAATACTGAAATATCTACAGCTCTATCTCTGTAAACATGGCAATACCTACTCCGCTATCTGTATAAACATGGAAATATCTACACCGCTATCTCTATAAATATCGAAATGTCTACACCACTATCTGTATAAACATGGAAGTATCTACACCGCAATCTGTATAAACATGGAAATATCTACTCAGTCATCTGCATAAACATGGAAATATCTACACCTCCATCTGTATAAACATGGAAATATCAACACCGCCATCTGTATAAACATGGAAATACCTACACAGTCATCTGCATAAACATGGAAATATCTACACCGCTGTCTGTATAAACATGGAAATGCCTACACTGCCATCTGTATAAACATGGAAATATCTACACAAGCATCTCTATGAACACGGAAATACCTCCACTGCTATCTGTATAAACATGGAAGTAGCCACACCGCTGTCTGTATAAACAATGAAATATTTACACTGCCATGTGTAAAAATATGAAAATATCTACACAGTCATCTGTATAAACATGGAAATATCTACACCTCCATCTGTATAAACATGGAAATATCTACACTGCCATCAGTATACATAGGGAAATATCTACACAGCCATCTGTATAAACATGGAAATATCTACACCGCTATCTCTATAAACATGGAAATACCTACACCGCAAAGTTTATAAACATGGAAATATCTACACCGCTATCTGTATAAAGATGGAAATATCTACACCGCTTTCTTCATAAACTTTGAAATATCTACACCGCCATCTGTATAAACATGGATGTATATCCACCGCTATCTATATAAACATGGAAATACCTCCACCGCTATCGGTATAAACAGGGAAATATCTACAACATTATCTGTATAAACATGGACATATCTACACGGCTATTTCTATAAACACGGAAATACCTACACCACAATCTGTATAAACATGGAAATATCTACACCGCTATCTGTATAAACACGGAAATATATACACTGCAATCTGTATAAATATGGAAATATCTACACTTCTATCTCTATAAACATTGAAATGTCTACAACGCTATCTGTATAAACATGGAAATATCTACACCGCAATCTTTATGAACATGAAAATATCTATGCCGATATATAGAAACATGGAAATATCTACACCGATATCTGTATAAATATGGAAATATCTACACCGCTATCTTTATATACATGGAATTGTCTACACCACTATCTGTATAAACATGGAAATATCTACACCGCTATCTGTATAAACATGGAAATATCTACACCGCTTTCTGTATAAACATGGAAATATCCACAGTGCTATCTGTATAAACATGGAAACATCTACATGGCTATCTCTATAAACATGGAAATATATACACGGCCATCTGTATAAACATGGAAATACCTACACAGTCATGTGTATAAACATGGAAATTTCTACGCCTCTATTTCTATAAACCTGAAAATATCTACACCGACATCTGTATAAACATGGAAATACCTTCACAGTCATCCTTATAAACATGGAAATATCTACACCACTATCTGTATAAATATGGAAATATCTACACTGCCATCTGTACAAACATGGAAATACCTACACAGTCATCTCTATAAACATGGAAATATCTACACCGCTATTGGTATAAACATGGAAATATCTACACCGCTATCCCAATAAACATGGAAATATGAACACCGCTATCCGCATATACATGGAAATATCTTCACCGCTATCTGTATAAAAATATAATGATCTATAGCGCTATCACTATAAACATGGAAATACCTAAATCGCTATCCTATAAACATGGGAATATCTAAACCGCTATCTCTATAAACATGGAAATATCTACAACGGTATCTGTATAAACATGGAAATATCTAGACCGCCATCTGTAAAACATGGAAATATCTACACTGCCATCTGTATACATATAGAAATACCTACACAGCCATCTGTATAAACATGGAAATACCTACACCGCCATTTGTATAAACATGGAAATATCTACACCGCTATCTGTATAAACATAGAAATATCTACAACACTATCTGTGTAAACTTGGAAATATCTACACAGCTGTCTGTGTAAACATGGAAATATGTACTCCGCTATCTGTGTAAAGAGGGAAATATCTACACCGCAATCTGTGCAAATACTGAAATATCTACAGCTCTATCTCTGTAAACATGGCAATATCTACACCGCTATCTGTATAAACATGGAAATATCTTCACCGCTATCTCTATAAATATCGAAATGTCTACACCACTATCTGTATAAACATGGAAATATCTACACCGCAATCTGTATAAACATGGAAATATCTACACAGTCATCTGTATAAACATGGAAATATCTACACCTCCATCTGTATAAACATGGAAATATCTACACCGCCATCTGTATAAACATGGAAATACCTACACAGTCATCTGTATAAACATGGAAATATCTGCACCTCCATGTGTATAAACATGGAAATATCTACACTGCCATCTGTATACACATGGAAATATCTACACAGCCATCTGTGTAAACATGGATATATATACACTGTTATCTCCATAAACATGGAAATACCTACACAGCAATCTGTATAAACATGGAAATATCTACACCGTTATCTGTATAAACATGGAAATATCTACACCGCTATCTGTAAAAATGTGGAAATATCTACACCGCTATCTCTATAAACATGGAAATAACTACACCGCCATCTGTGTAAACATGGAAATACCTACACAGTCAATTACATAAACATGGAAATATCTACACCACTATCTCTATTAACATGGAAATACTTACACCGCAATCTGTATAAACATGGAAATATCTACATTGCTATCTCTATAAACATAGAAATATCTACACTGCAATCTGTATAAACATGGAAATATCTACATTGCCATCTGTATACACTTGCAAATAAGGACACCGCTATCTGTGAAAACATGGAAAAATCTACACCGCTATCTCTATAATCTTGGAAATACCTACACCGCAATATGTATAAACATGAAAATATCTACACAGTCATCTGTATAAACATGGAAATATCTACACCGCTATCTATATAAACATGGAAATATGTACAAAGCTATCTCTATAAACATGGAAATATCTACACTGCTATCTGTATAAACATAGAAATAGCGACACCGCTATCTGTATAAACATGGAAATAACTACAACGCTATCTGTATAAGCATGGAAATATGTACACCGCTATCTCTATAAACATGGAGATTCCTATACCGCAATCTGTATAAACATGGAAATATCTACACCGTTATCTGTATAAACATGGAAATATCTACAACGCTATCTGTATAAACATGGAAATATCTTCAACAATGCCTGTGTAAACATGGAAATATCTACACAGCTATCTGTGTAAACATGGAAATATGTACACCGCAATCTTTGCAAATATCAAAATATCTACACCGCTATCTCTGTAAACATGGAAATATCTACCCCGTTATCTGTATAAACATGGAAATATCTAAATCGCTATCTGTATAAACATGGAAATATCTACAGCACGATATGTATAAACATGGAAATGTCTACACCGCTATCTGTATAAACATGGAAATATGTACACTGCTAGCTATATAAACATGGTAATATCTACACCGCTATCTCTATAAATATTGAAATACCTACAACGTTATCTCAATAAACATGTAAATGCCTACACCGCTATTTTATAAACATGGATATATCTACATGTTTATCTCTATAAACATGGAAATATCTACACTGCCATCTGTATAAACATGGAAATACCTACACAGTCATCTGTATAAACATGGAAAAATCTACACCACTATCTGTATAAACATGGAAATATCTACACTGCCTTCTGTCTAAACATGGAAATATCTACACAGCCATCTGTATAAACATGGAAATATCTACACAGCCATCTCTATAAACATGGAAATATCTACACAGGTATCTGTATAAACATGGAAATATCCACACCGATATCTGTATAAATATGGAAATATCTACACCGCCATCTGTAAAAACATGGAAATATGTACACAGTCATCTGTAAAAACATGGAAATATCTACATCTCCCTGTGTATAAACATGGAAATATCTACATCTCCATCTGTATACACATGGAAATATCTACACAGCCATCTGTATAAACATGGAAATATCTAGACCGCTATCTCCATAAACATGGAAATAACTGCAGCGCAATCTGTATAAACATGGAAATATCTACACCTCTATCTTTAAAAATATGGAAATATCTACACTGCTCTCGCTATAAACATTGAAATATTTATACTGCTGGCAGTATAAACATGGAAATACCTACATGGCTATCTCTATAAACATGGAAATATCTACACTGCCATCTGTATAAACATGGAAATATCTACACAGTCAATTGCATAAAGATGGAAATATCTACAACACTATCTGTATAAATATGGAAATATCTACACCGCTATCTGTATAAACATGGAAAAATCTACACCGCTATCTGTATGAACATGGAAATACCTACCTCCCTATCTGTATAAACATGGAATTATCTACACCGCTATCTCTATAAACATAGAAATATCTAAAACGCCATCTCTATAAACATGGAAATATCCACACCCCCATCAGCATAAACATGGAAATAACTACACCGCCATCTGTATAAACATGGAAATATCTACACTGCCATCTCTATAAACATAGAAACATCTACACTGTCATCTCCAGAAAGATGGAAATAACTACACAGAGATCTGCATAAACATGGAAATATCTACACCTCTACCTGTATAAACAAGGAATTATCTACATCACTATCTGTATAAACATGGAAATATCTACACTGCCATCTGTATAAACATGGAAATAACTACACAGCTGTCTCCATAAACATGGAAATACCAACACTGCTATCTGTATAAACATGGAAATATCTACACTGCCAACGGTATAAACATGGAAATATCTACACTGCCATCTGTATACACATGGAAATACCTACACTGCTATCTGTATAAGCATGGAAATATCTACACCGCTTTCTCTATAAACATGGAAATACCTATACCGCAATCTGTATAAACATGGAAATATCTACACCGTTATCTGTGTAAACATGGAAATATCTACACCGCTATATGTATAAACATGTTAATATCTACACCGCAATCTTTATAAACATGGAAATATCTGCAACGCTATCTGTAAAAACATGGAAATATCTACAACAATGTCTGTGTAAACATGGAAATATCTACACCGCTATCTCTGTAAACATGGAAATATCTACCCCGTTATCTGTATAAACATGGAAATATCTAAACCGCTATCTGTATAAACATGGAAATATCTACACCGCTATCTGTATAAACATGGAAATATCTACACCGCTATCTGTAAAAATATGGAAATATCTACACCGTAATCGCTATAAACATGGAAATATCTACACCGCTGGCAGTGTAAACATGGAAATATCTACATGGCTATCTCTATAAGCATGGAAATATCTACACTGCCATCTGTATAAACATGGAAATACCTACAAAGTCAATGGCATAAATATGGAAATATCTACACTATCTGTATAAATATGGAAATATCTACACCGCTATCTGTATAAACATGGAAATATCTACACCGCTATCTTTATAAACATGGAAATATCTACACCGCTATCTGTATAAACATGGGAATACCTACAACAATATCTGTGTAAACATGGAAATATCTACACAGCTATCTGTTTAAACATGGAAATATGTACACCACTATATGTGTAAAGATGAAAGTATGTACACCGCAATCTGTGCAAATATCAAAATATCTACACCGCTATCTCTGTAAACATGGAAATGTCTACCCCGTTATCTGTATAAGCATGGAAATGTCTACACCACTAATTGTATAAACATGGAATCATCTACACCAGTATCTGTATAAACATGGAAATACCTACACTGCCATCTGTATAAACATGGAAATATCTACAGCGCTGTCTGTATAAACATGGAAATATCTACAACGCTATCTTTATAAACATGGAAATATCTACACAGCTATCTGTATAAACATGGGAATATCTACAACAATATCTGTGTAAACATGGAAATATCTACACAGCTGTCTGTGAAAACATGAAAATATGTACACCACTATCTGTGTAAGGATGAAAATATGTACACCGCAATCTGTGCAAATATCAAAATATCTACTACGCTATCTCTGTCAACATGGAAATATCTACCCCGTTATCTGTATAAACATCAAAATATCTACACCGCTATCTGCGTAAACATGAAAATATCTACACCTCGATCTGCATAAACACGGAAACGTCTACACCGCTATCTGAATAAACATGGAAATATCTACACTGCTATGTTTATAAACATGGAAATATCTACACCGCTATCTCTATAAATATTGGAATATCTACAACGCTATCTCTATAAACATGGAAATGCCTACACAGCTATCTGTAAAAACATGGAAATATCTACATGTCTATCTCTATAAACATGGAAATATCTACACCGCCATCTGTATAAACATGGAAATACCTACACAGTCATCTGTATAAACAAGGAAACACCTACACCACTATCTGTATAAACATGGAAATATCTTCACTGCCATCTGTATAAACATGGAAATATCTACACCGCTATCTGTATACACATGGAAATATCTACACAGCTATCTCTATATACATGGAAATACCTACACTGCTATCTGTATAAACTTAGAAATAGCGACACCGCTATCTGGATAAACATGGAAATACCTACACAGCCATCAGTGAAAACATGAAAATATCTACACGGTCATCTGTACAAACTAGGAAATATCTATAACTCCATCTGTGTAAACATGGAAATACCTACACTGCCATCTGTAAACACATGGAAATATCTACACAGCCATCTGTATAAACATGGAAATAACTACACCGCTATCTCTATAAGCATAGAAATACCTACACCGCAATCTGTATAAACATGGAAATAGCCACACCGCTATCTGTATAAACACGGAAATACCTACACTGCCATCTATAAAAACATGAAAATATCTACAGAGTCATCTGTATAAACATGGAAATATCTACACCTCCATCTGTATAAACATGGAAATATCTACACTGACATCTGTATACACATGGACATATCTACACAGCCATCTGTATAAACATGGAAATATCTACACCGCTATCTGTATAAACATGCAAAAACCTACACCGTTTTCTGTATAAACATGGAAATATATACACTGCCATCTGCATAAACATGGAAATATCTACACCGCTATCTGCATAAACATGGAAATATCTACACAGCTATCTCTATAAACATGGAAATACCTACACTGCTATCTGTATAAACATGGAAATAGCCTCACCGCTATCTGTATAAACATGGAAATACCTACACCGCCATCTATAAAAACATGAAAATATCTACAGATTCATCTGTATAAACTTGGAAAGATCTACACCTCCATCTGTATAAACATGGAAATATCTACGCTGCCATCTCTATACACATGGAAATATCTACACAGCCATCTGTATAAATATGAAAATATCTACACCGCTATCTCTGTAAACATGCGAAAACCTGCACCGTTATCTGTATAAACATGGAAAAATCTACACAGCTATCTGTATAAACATGGAAATATGTCCACAGATATCTGTATAAACATGGAAATATCTCCACCGCTATCTGTATAAACATGGAAATATCTACATCGCTATCTGTATAAACATGGAAATATCTCCACAGCTATCTCTATAAACATGGAAATATCTACACCGCTATCTTTACAAACATGGAAATATCTACACCGCTATCTGTATAAAGATGGAAATATCTACAACACTATCTGTGTATACATGGGAATGTCTTCACAGCTATCTGTGTAAACATGGAAATATGTACACCGCTATCTGTGTAAAGATGGAAATATCTACACCGCAATATGCGCAAATATGGAAATATGTACACCACTATCTGTATAAACAAGGAAATATCTACACTGCCATCTGTATAAACATGGAAATATCTTCACTGCCATCTCTAAACACATGGAAATACCTACACCGCTATGTGTATAAGCATGGAAATATCTACACCACTATCTTCATAAACATGGAAATATCTACACCGCTATCTGTGTAAACATGGAAATATGTACACCGCTATCTGTGAAAGATGAAAACATGTACACCGCAATCTTTGCAAATATCAAAATATCTACACCGCTATCTCTGTAAACATGGAAATATCTACCCCGTTATGAGGATAAACATGGAAATATCTACACCACGATCTGTATAAACATGGAAACGTCTACACCGCTACCTGTATATACATGGAAATATCTACACCGCTATCTGTATAAACTTGGAAATATCTACTCTGCTATCTCTATAAATATTGAAATACCTACAACGCTATCTCTATAAACATGGAAATGCCTACACCGCTATCTTAATAAACTTGGAAATATCTACATGGCTATCTCTATAAACATGGAAATATCTACACCGCCATCTGTATAAACATGGAAATAACTACACAGTCATCTGTATAAACATGGAAATATCTACACTGCCATCTGTATAAACATGGAAATATCTACACCGCTATCTGTATAAACATGGAAATATCTACACAGCTATCTCTATAAACATGGAAATAGCTACACTGCTATCTGTATAAACATAGAAATAGTGACACCGCTATCTGTATAAACATGGAAATATCTACACAGCCATCTGTAAAAACATGAAGATATCTACACAGTCATCTGTATAAACTTGGAAATATCTACACCTCCATCTGTATAAACATGGAAATATCTAAACTGCCATCTGTATACACATGGAAATATCTACACAGCCATCTGTATAAACATGGAAATATGTACACTGCTATCTGTGTAAACATGGAAATATCTACACCGCTATCTTTATAAACTTGGAAATGTCTACACCGCCTTCTGTATAAACATGGATATATCTACACCGCTATCTGTATAAACATCGAAATACCAACACCGTTATCTGTATAAACATTGAAATATCTACACCGCTATCTGAATAAAGATCAAAATATCTAAAACGCTATCTGTGTAAACATGGAAATATCTACACAGCTATCTGTGTAAACATAGAAATATCTACACAGGTATCTCTGCAAAGATGGAAATATCTACACTGCTATCTCTGTAAACATGGAAATATCTACACCGCTATCTGTATAAACATGGAAATACGTACACCGCTATCTGTATAAACATGGAAATACCAAAACGGCTATTTGTATAAACATGGAAATATCTACAACGCTATCTGAATAAATACGGAAATATCCTCACCACTATCTGTATAAACATGGAAAAACCTACACCGCCATATCTATACACATGGAAATACCTACAGTGCCATCTCTATACTCATGGAAATATCTACACCGCTATCTCTATATACATAGAAATATCTACATTGCAATCTGTATAAACATGGAAATATCTACACCGCCATCTCTATAAACTTGGAAATATCTACATCACTATCTGAATAAACATGGAAATATCTACACCGTTATCTGTATAAACATGGAAATATCTACACCGCTATCTGTATAAACATGGAAATATCTACAATGCTATCTCTATAAACACGGAAATATGTACAACGCTATCTGTATAAACATGGAAATATCTACAACTCTATCTGTGTAAACATGGAAATATCTACACAGTTATCTTTGTAAATTTGCAAATATCTACACAGCTATCTGTGAAAAGATCGAAATATCTACAGCGCAATCTGTGCAAAGATGGAAATATCTACTCCGCTATCTCTGTAAACATGGAAATATCTACACTGCTGTCTGTATCAACATGGAAATATCTACACCGTTATCTTTATAAACATGGAAATATCTACACTGTTATCTCTATAAACATGGAAATATCTACACCGCCATCTGTATAAACATGGAAATATCTATCATGCCATCTGTATACACATAGAAATATCTACAACGCCATCTGTAGAAACGTGAAGTACCTACACCGCTGTCTCTATAAACATGGAAACACCTACACCGCCATCTCTATAAACATGGAAATATCTACACCGCAGTCTCTATAAACTTGGAAATATCTACACCACCAACTCTATAAACATGAAAAAATCTACACCACTATCTGTATAAACATCGAAATATCTACACTGTCGTCTGTATAAAGATGGAAATGTCTACACCGGGAGCAGAATAAACATGGAGATATCTACACCCCTATCTCTATAAACATGGAAATGTCTACACCACTATCTCTATAAACATGGAAATATCTTCACCACCATCTCTATAAACATGGAAATACCTACACCGCTATCTGTATAAACATGGAAATATGTACACTGCTAGCTATATAAACATGGTAATATCTACACCGCTATCTCTATAAATATTGAAATACCTACAACGTTATCTCAATAAACATGTAAATGCCTACACCGCTATTTTATAAACATGGATATATCTACATGTTTATCTCTATAAACATGGAAATATCTACACTGCCATCTGTATAAACATGGAAATACCTACACAGTCATCTGTATAAACATGGAAAAATCTACACCACTATCTGTATAAACATGGAAATATCTACACTGCCTTCTGTCTAAACATGGAAATATCTACACAGCCATCTGTATAAACATGGAAATATCTACACAGCCATCTCTATAAACGTGGAAATATCTACACAGGTATCTGTATAAACATGGAAATATCCACACCGATATCTGTATAAATATGGAAATATCTACACCGCCATCTGTAAAAACATGGAAATATGTACACAGTCATCTGTAAAAACATGGAAATATCTACATCTCCCTGTGTATAAACATGGAAATATCTACATCTCCATCTGTATACACATGGAAATATCTACACAGCCATCTGTATAAACATGGAAATATCTAGACCGCTATCTCCATAAACATGGAAATAACTGCAGCGCAATCTGTATAAACATGGAAAGATCTGCACCGCTATCTGTATAAACATGGAAATATCTACACCTCTATCTTTAAAAATATGGAAATATCTACACTGCTCTCGCTATAAACATTGAAATATTTATACTGCTGGCAGAATAAACATGGAAATACCTACATGGCTATCTCTATAAACATGGAAATATCTACACTGCCATCTGTATAAACATGGAAATATCTACACAGTCAATTGCATAAAGATGGAAATATCTACAACTCTATCTGTATAAATATGGAAATATCTACACCGCTATCTGTATAAACATGGAAAAATCTACACCGCTATCTGTATGAACATGGAAATACCTACCACCCTATCTGTATAAACATGGAATTATCTACACCGCTATCTCTATAAACATAGAAATATCTAAAACGCCATCTCTATAAACATGGAAATATCCACACCCCCATCAGCATAAACATGGAAATAACTACACCGCCATCTGTATAAACATGGAAATATCTACACCGCCATCTCTATAAACATAGAAACATCTACACTGTCATCTCCAGAAAGATGGAAATAACTACACAGAGATCTGCATAAACATGGAAATATCTACACCTCTACCTGTATAAACAAGGAATTATCTACATCACTATCTGTATAAACATGGAAATATCTACACTGCCATCTGTATAAACATGGAAATAACTACACAGCTGTCTCCATAAACATGGAAATACCAACACTGCTATCTGTATAAACATGGAAATATCTACACTGCCAACGGTATAAACATGGAAATATCTACACTGCCATCTGTATACACATGGAAATACCTACACTGCTATCTGTATAAGCATGGAAATATCTACACCGCTTTCTCTATAAACATGGAAATACCTATACCGCAATCTGTATAAACATGGAAATATCTACACCGTTATCTGTGTAAACATGGAAATATCTACACCGCTATATGTATAAACATGTTAATATCTACACCGCAATCTTTATAAACATGGAAATATCTGCAACGCTATCTGTAAAAACATGGAAATATCTACAACAATGTCTGTGTAAACATGGAAATATCTACACAGCTATCTGTGTAAACATGGAAATATGTACACCGCAATCTGTGCAAATATCAAAATATCTACACCGCTATCTCTGTAAACATGGAAATATCTACCCCGTTATCTGTATAAACATGGAAATATCTAAACCGCTATCTGTATAAACATGGAAATATCTACACCGCTATCTGTATAAACATGGAAATATCTACACCGCTATCTGTAAAAATATGGAAATATCTACACCGTAATCGCTATAAACATGGAAATATCTACACCGCTGGCAGTGTAAACATGGAAATATCTACATGGCTATCTCTATAAGCATGGAAATATCTACACTGCCATCTGTATAAACATGGAAATACCTACAAAGTCAATGGCATAAATATGGAAATATCTACACTATCTGTATAAATATGGAAATATCTACACCACTATCTGTATAAACATGGAAATATCTACACCGCTATCTTTATAAACATGGAAATATCTACACCGCTATCTGTATAAACATGGGAATACCTACAACAATATCTGTGTAAACATGGAAATATCTACACAGCTATCTGTTTAAACATGGAAATATGTACACCACTATATGTGTAAAGATGAAAGTATGTACACCGCAATCTGTGCAAATATCAAATATCTACACCGCTATCTCTGTAAACATGGAAATGTCTACCCCGTTATCTGTATAAGCATGGAAATGTCTACACCACTAATTGTATAAACATGGAATCATCTACACCAGTATCTGTATAAACATGGAAATACCTACACTGCCATCTGTATAAACATGGAAATATCTACAGCGCTGTCTGTATAAACATGGAAATATCTACAACGCTATCTTTATAAACATGGAAATATCTACACAGCTATCTGTATAAGCATGGGAATATCTACAACAATATCTGTGTAAACATGGAAATATCTACACAGCTGTCTGTGAAAACATGAAAATATGTACACCACTATCTGTGTAAGGATGAAAATATGTACACCGCAATCTGTGCAAATATCAAAATATCTACTACGCTATCTCTGTCAACATGGAAATATCTACCCCGTTATCTGTATAAACATCAAAATATCTACACCGCTATCTGCGTAAACATGAAAATATCTACACCTCGATCTGCATAAACACGGAAACGTCTACACCGCTATCTGAATAAACATGGAAATATCTACACTGCTATGTTTATAAACATGGAAATATCTACACCGCTATCTCTATAAATATTGGAATATCTACAACGCTATCTCTATAAACATGGAAATGCCTACACAGCTATCTGTAAAAACATGGAAATATCTACATGTCTATCTCTATAAACATGGAAATATCTACACCGCCATCTGTATAAACATGGAAATACCTACACAGTCATCTGTATAAACAAGGAAACACCTACACCACTATCTGTATAAACATGGAAATATCTTCACTGCCATCTGTATAAACATGGAAATATCTACACCGCTATCTGTATACACATGGAAATATCTACACAGCTATCTCTATATACATGGAAATACCTACACTGCTATCTGTATAAACTTAGAAATAGCGACACCGCTATCTGGATAAACATGGAAATACCTACACAGCCATCAGTGAAAACATGAAAATATCTACACGGTCATCTGTACAAACTAGGAAATATCTATAACTCCATCTGTGTAAACATGGAAATACCTACACTGCCATCTGTAAACACATGGAAATATCTACACAGCCATCTGTATAAACATGGAAATAACTACACCGCTATCTCTATAAGCATAGAAATACCTACACCGCAATCTGTATAAACATGGAAATAGCCACACCGCTATCTGTATAAACACGGAAATACCTACACTGCCATCTATAAAAACATGAAAATATCTACAGAGTCATCTGTATAAACATGGAAATATCTACACCTCCATCTGTATAAACATGGAAATATCTACACTGACATCTGTATACACATGGACATATCTACACAGCCATCTGTATAAACATGGAAATATCTACACCGCTATCTGTATAAACATGCAAAAACCTACACCGTTTTCTGTATAAACATGGAAATATATACACTGCCATCTGCATAAACATGGAAATATCTACACCGCTATCTGCATAAACATGGAAATATCTACACAGCTATCTCTATAAACATGGAAATACCTACACTGCTATCTGTATAAACATGGAAATAGCCTCACCGCTATCTGTATAAACATGGAAATACCTACACCGCCATCTATAAAAACATGAAAATATCTACAGATTCATCTGTATAAACTTGGAAAGATCTACACCTCCATCTGTATAAACATGGAAATATCTACGCTGCCATCTCTATACACATGGAAATATCTACACAGCCATCTGTATAAATATGAAAATATCTACACCGCTATCTCTGTAAACATGCGAAAACCTGCACCGTTATCTGTATAAACATGGAAAAATCTACACAGCTATCTGTATAAACATGGAAATATGTCCACAGATATCTGTATAAACATGGAAATATCTCCACCGCTATCTGTATAAACATGGAAATATCTACATCGCTATCTGTATAAACATGGAAATATCTCCACAGCTATCTCTATAAACATGGAAATATCTACACCGCTATCTTTACAAACATGGAAATATCTACACCGCTATCTGTATAAAGATGGAAATATCTACAACACTATCTGTGTATACATGGGAATGTCTTCACAGCTATCTGTGTAAACATGGAAATATGTACACCGCTATCTGTGTAAAGATGGAAATATCTACACCGCAATATGCGCAAATATGGAAATATGTACACCACTATCTGTATAAACAAGGAAATATCTACACTGCCATCTGTATAAACATGGAAATATCTTCACTGCCATCTCTAAACACATGGAAATACCTACACCGCTATGTGTATAAGCATGGAAATATCTACACCACTATCTTCATAAACATGGAAATATCTACACCGCTATCTGTGTAAACATGGAAATATGTACACCGCTATCTGTGAAAGATGAAAACATGTACACCGCAATCTTTGCAAATATCAAAATATCTACACCGCTATCTCTGTAAACATGGAAATATCTACCCCGTTATGAGGATAAACATGGAAATATCTACACCACTATCTCTATAAACATGGAAATATCTACACCACGATCTGTATAAACATGGAAACGTCTACACCGCTACCTGTATATACATGGAAATATCTACACCGCTATCTGTATAAACTTGGAAATATCTACTCTGCTATCTCTATAAATATTGAAATACCTACAACGCTATCTCTATAAACATGGAAATGCCTACACCGCTATCTTAATAAACTTGGAAATATCTACATGGCTATCTCTATAAACATGGAAATATCTACACCGCCATCTGTATAAACATGGAAATAACTACACAGTCATCTGTATAAACATGGAAATATCTACACTGCCATCTGTATAAACATGGAAATATCTACACCGCTATCTGTATAAACATGGAAATATCTACACAGCTATCTCTATAAACATGGAAATAGCTACACTGCTATCTGTATAAACATAGAAATAGTGACACCGCTATCTGTATAAACATGGAAATATCTACACAGCCATCTGTAAAAACATGAAGATATCTACACAGTCATCTGTATAAACTTGGAAATATCTACACCTCCATCTGTATAAACATGGAAATATCTAAACTGCCATCTGTATACACATGGAAATATCTACACAGCCATCTGTATAAACATGGAAATATGTACACTGCTATCTGTGTAAACATGGAAATATCTACACCGCTATCTTTATAAACTTGGAAATGTCTACACCGCCTTCTGTATAAACATGGATATATCTACACCGCTATCTGTATAAACATCGAAATACCAACACCGTTATCTGTATAAACATTGAAATATCTACACCGCTATCTGAATAAAGATCAAAATATCTAAAACGCTATCTGTGTAAACATGGAAATATCTACACAGCTATCTGTGTAAACATAGAAATATCTACACAGGTATCTCTGCAAAGATGGAAATATCTACACTGCTATCTCTGTAAACATGGAAATATCTACACCGCTATCTGTATAAACATGGAAATACGTACACCGCTATCTGTATAAACATGGAAATACCAAAACGGCTATTTGTATAAACATGGAAATATCTACAACGCTATCTGAATAAATACGGAAATATCCTCACCACTATCTGTATAAACATGGAAAAACCTACACCGCCATATCTATACACATGGAAATACCTACAGTGCCATCTCTATACTCATGGAAATATCTACACCGCTATCTCTATATACATAGAAATATCTACATTGCAATCTGTATAAACATGGAAATATCTACACCGCCATCTCTATAAACTTGGAAATATCTACATCACTATCTGAATAAACATGGAAATATCTACACCGTTATCTGTATAAACATGGAAATATCTACACCGCTATCTGTATAAACATGGAAATATCTACAACGCTATCTCTATAAACACGGAAATATGTACAACGCTATCTGTATAAACATGGAAATATCTACAACTCTATCTGTGTAAACATGGAAATATCTACACAGTTATCTTTGTAAATTTGCAAATATCTACACAGCTATCTGTGAAAAGATCGAAATATCTACAGCGCAATCTGTGCAAAGATGGAAATATCTACTCCGCTATCTCTGTAAACATGGAAATATCTACACTGCTGTCTGTATCAACATGGAAATATCTACACCGTTATCTTTATAAACATGGAAATATCTACACTGTTATCTCTATAAACATGGAAATATCTACACCGCCATCTGTATAAACATGGAAATATCTATCATGCCATCTGTATACACATAGAAATATCTACAACGCCATCTGTAGAAACGTGAAGTACCTACACCGCTGTCTCTATAAACATGGAAACACCTACACCGCCATCTCTATAAACATGGAAATATCTACACCGCAGTCTCTATAAACTTGGAAATATCTACACCACCAACTCTATAAACATGAAAAAATCTACACCACTATCTGTATAAACATCGAAATATCTACACTGTCGTCTGTATAAAGATGGAAATGTCTACACCGGGAGCAGAATAAACATGGAGATATCTACACCCCTATCTCTATAAACATGGAAATGTCTACACCACTATCTCTATAAACATGGAAATATCTTCACCACCATCTCTATAAACATGGAAATATCTACACCGCTATCTGTATAAACATGGAAATATGTACACTGCTAGCTATATAAACATGGTAATATCTACACCGCTATCTCTATAAATATTGAAATACCTACAACGTTATCTCAATAAACATGTAAATGCCTACACCGCTATTTTATAAACATGGATATATCTACATGTTTATCTCTATAAACATGGAAATATCTACACTGCCATCTGTATAAACATGGAAATACCTACACAGTCATCTGTATAAACATGGAAAAATCTACACCACTATCTGTATAAACATGGAAATATCTACACTGCCTTCTGTCTAAACATGGAAATATCTACACAGCCATCTGTATAAACATGGAAATATCTACACAGCCATCTCTATAAACATGGAAATATCTACACAGGTATCTGTATAAACATGGAAATATCCACACCGATATCTGTATAAATATGGAAATATCTACACCGCCATCTGTAAAAACATGGAAATATGTACACAGTCATCTGTAAAAACATGGAAATATCTACATCTCCCTGTGTATAAACATGGAAATATCTACATCTCCATCTGTATACACATGGAAATATCTACACAGCCATCTGTATAAACATGGAAATATCTAGACCGCTATCTCCATAAACATGGAAATAACTGCAGCGCAATCTGTATAAACATGGAAAGATCTGCACCGCTATCTGTATAAACATGGAAATATCTACACCTCTATCTTTAAAAATATGGAAATATCTACACTGCTCTCGCTATAAACATTGAAATATTTATACTGCTGGCAGTATAAACATGGAAATACCTACATGGCTATCTCTATAAACATGGAAATATCTACACTGCCATCTGTATAAACATGGAAATATCTACACAGTCAATTGCATAAAGTTGGAAATATCTACAACACTATCTGTATAAATATGGAAATATCTACACCGCTATCTGTATAAACATGGAAAAATCTACACCGCTATCTGTATGAACATGGAAATACCTACCTCCCTATCTGTATAAACATGGAATTATCTACACCGCTATCTCTATAAACATAGAAATATCTAAAACGCCATCTCTAAAAACATGGAAATATCCACACCCCCATCAGCATAAACATGGAAATAACTACACCGCCATCTGTATAAACATGGAAATATCTACACCGCCATCTCTTTAAACATAGAAACATCTACACTGTCATCTCCAGAAAGATGGAAATAACTACACAGAGATCTGCATAAACATGGAAATATCTACACCTCTACCTGTATAAACAAGGAATTATCTACATCACTATCTGTATAAACATGGAAATATCTACACTGCCATCTGTATAAACATGGAAATAACTACACAGCTGTCTCCATAAACATGGAAATACCAACACTGCTATCTGTATAAACATGGAAATATCTACACTGCCAACGGTATAAACATGGAAATATCTACACTGCCATCTGTATACACATGGAAATACCTACACTGCTATCTGTATAAGCATGGAAATATCTACACCGCTTTCTCTATAAACATGGAAATACCTATACCGCAATCTGTATAAACATGGAAATATCTACACCGTTATCTGTGTAAACATGGAAATATCTACACCGCTATATGTATAAACATGTTAATATCTACACCGCAATCTTTATAAACATGGAAATATCTGCAACAATGTCTGTGTAAACATGGAAATATCTACACAGCTATCTGTGTAAACATGGAAATATGTACACCGCAATCTGTGCAAATATCAAAATATCTACACCGCTATCTCTGTAAACATGGAAATATCTACCCCGTTATCTGTATAAACATGGAAATATCTAAACCGCTATCTGTATAAACATGGAAATATCTACACCGCTATCTGTATAAACATGGAAATATCTACACCGCTATCTGTAAAAATATGGAAATATCTACACCGTAATCGCTATAAACATGGAAATATCTACACCGCTGGCAGTGTAAACATGGAAATATCTACATGGCTATCTCTATAAGCATGGAAATATCTACACTGCCATCTGTATAAACATGGAAATACCTACAAAGTCAATGGCATAAATATGGAAATATCTACACTATCTGTATAAATATGGAAATATCTACACCACTATCTGTATAAACATGGAAATATCTACACCGCTATCTTTATAAACATGGAAATATCTACACCGCTATCTGTATAAACATGGGAATACCTACAACAATATCTGTGTAAACATGGAAATATCTACACAGCTATCTGTTTAAACATGGAAATATGTACACCACTATATGTGTAAAGATGAAAGTATGTACACCGCAATCTGTGCAAATATCAAAATATCTACACCGCTATCTCTGTAAACATGGAAATGTCTACCCCGTTATCTGTATAAGCATGGAAATGTCTACACCACTAATTGTATAAACATGGAATCATCTACACCAGTATCTGTATAAACATGGAAATACCTACACTGCCATCTGTATAAACATGGAAATATCTACAGCGCTGTCTGTATAAACATGGAAATATCTACAACGCTATCTTTATAAACATGGAAATATCTACACAGCTATCTGTATAAACATGGGAATATCTACAACAATATCTGTGTAAACATGGAAATATCTACACAGCTGTCTGTGAAAACATGAAAATATGTACACCACTATCTGTGTAAGGATGAAAATATGTACACCGCAATCTGTGCAAATATCAAAATATCTACTACGCTATCTCTGTCAACATGGAAATATCTACCCCGTTATCTGTATAAACATCAAAATATCTACACCGCTATCTGCGTAAACATGAAAATATCTACACCTCGATCTGCATAAACACGGAAACGTCTACACCGCTATCTGAATAAACATGGAAATATCTACACTGCTATGTTTATAAACATGGAAATATCTACACCGCTATCTCTATAAATATTGGAATATCTACAACGCTATCTCTATAAACATGGAAATGCCTACACAGCTATCTGTAAAAACATGGAAATATCTACATGTCTATCTCTATAAACATGGAAATATCTACACCGCCATCTGTATAAACATGGAAATACCTACACAGTCATCTGTATAAACAAGGAAACACCTACACCACTATCTGTATAAACATGGAAATATCTTCACTGCCATCTGTATAAACATGGAAATATCTACACCGCTATCTGTATACACATGGAAATATCTACACAGCTATCTCTATATACATGGAAATACCTACACTGCTATCTGTATAAACTTAGAAATAGCGACACCGCTATCTGGATAAACATGGAAATACCTACACAGCCATCAGTGAAAACATGAAAATATCTACACGGTCATCTGTACAAACTAGGAAATATCTATAACTCCATCTGTGTAAACATGGAAATACCTACACTGCCATCTGTAAACACATGGAAATATCTACACAGCCATCTGTATAAACATGGAAATAACTACACCGCTATCTCTATAAGCATAGAAATACCTACACCGCAATCTGTATAAACATGGAAATAGCCACACCGCTATCTGTATAAACACGGAAATACCTACACTGCCATCTATAAAAACATGAAAATATCTACAGAGTCATCTGTATAAACATGGAAATATCTACACCTCCATCTGTATAAACATGGAAATATCTACACTGACATCTGTATACACATGGACATATCTACACAGCCATCTGTATAAACATGGAAATATCTACACCGCTATCTGTATAAACATGCAAAAACCTACACCGTTTTCTGTATAAACATGGAAATATATACACTGCCATCTGCATAAACATGGAAATATCTACACCGCTATCTGCATAAACATGGAAATATCTACACAGCTATCTCTATAAACATGGAAATACCTACACTGCTATCTGTATAAACATGGAAATAGCCTCACCGCTATCTGTATAAACATGGAAATACCTACACCGCCATCTATAAAAACATGAAAATATCTACAGATTCATCTGTATAAACTTGGAAAGATCTACACCTCCATCTGTATAAACATGGAAATATCTACGCTGCCATCTCTATACACATGGAAATATCTACACAGCCATCTGTATAAATATGAAAATATCTACACCGCTATCTCTGTAAACATGCGAAAACCTGCACCGTTATCTGTATAAACATGGAAAAATCTACACAGCTATCTGTATAAACATGGAAATATGTCCACAGATATCTGTATAAACATGGAAATATCTCCACCGCTATCTGTATAAACATGGAAATATCTACATCGCTATCTGTATAAACATGGAAATATCTCCACAGCTATCTCTATAAACATGGAAATATCTACACCGCTATCTTTACAAACATGGAAATATCTACACCGCTATCTGTATAAAGATGGAAATATCTACAACACTATCTGTGTATACATGGGAATGTCTTCACAGCTATCTGTGTAAACATGGAAATATGTACACCGCTATCTGTGTAAAGATGGAAATATCTACACCGCAATATGCGCAAATATGGAAATATGTACACCACTATCTGTATAAACAAGGAAATATCTACACTGCCATCTGTATAAACATGGAAATATCTTCACTGCCATCTCTAAACACATGGAAATACCTACACCGCTATGTGTATAAGCATGGAAATATCTACACCACTATCTTCATAAACATGGAAATATCTACACCGCTATCTGTGTAAACATGGAAATATGTACACCGCTATCTGTGAAAGATGAAAACATGTACACCGCAATCTTTGCAAATATCAAAATATCTACACCGCTATCTCTGTAAACATGGAAATATCTACCCCGTTATGAGGATAAACATGGAAATATCTACACCACTATCTCTATAAACATGGAAATATCTACACCACGATCTGTATAAACATGGAAACGTCTACACCGCTACCTGTATATACATGGAAATATCTACACCGCTATCTGTATAAACTTGGAAATATCTACTCTGCTATCTCTATAAATATTGAAATACCTACAACGCTATCTCTATAAACATGGAAATGCCTACACCGCTATCTTAATAAACTTGGAAATATCTACATGGCTATCTCTATAAACATGGAAATATCTACACCGCCATCTGTATAAACATGGAAATAACTACACAGTCATCTGTATAAACATGGAAATATCTACACTGCCATCTGTATAAACATGGAAATATCTACACCGCTATCTGTATAAACATGGAAATATCTACACAGCTATCTCTATAAACATGGAAATAGCTACACTGCTATCTGTATAAACATAGAAATAGTGACACCGCTATCTGTATAAACATGGAAATATCTACACAGCCATCTGTAAAAACATGAAGATATCTACACAGTCATCTGTATAAACTTGGAAATATCTACACCTCCATCTGTATAAACATGGAAATATCTAAACTGCCATCTGTATACACATGGAAATATCTACACAGCCATCTGTATAAACATGGAAATATGTACACTGCTATCTGTGTAAACATGGAAATATCTACACCGCTATCTTTATAAACTTGGAAATGTCTACACCGCCTTCTGTATAAACATGGATATATCTACACCGCTATCTGTATAAACATCGAAATACCAACACCGTTATCTGTATAAACATTGAAATATCTACACCGCTATCTGAATAAAGATCAAAATATCTAAAACGCTATCTGTGTAAACATGGAAATATCTACACAGCTATCTGTGTAAACATAGAAATATCTACACAGGTATCTCTGCAAAGATGGAAATATCTACACTGCTATCTCTGTAAACATGGAAATATCTACACCGCTATCTGTATAAACATGGAAATACGTACACCGCTATCTGTATAAACATGGAAATACCAAAACGGCTATTTGTATAAACATGGAAATATCTACAACGCTATCTGAATAAATACGGAAATATCCTCACCACTATCTGTATAAACATGGAAAAACCTACACCGCCATATCTATACACATGGAAATACCTACAGTGCCATCTCTATACTCATGGAAATATCTACACCGCTATCTCTATATACATAGAAATATCTACATTGCAATCTGTATAAACATGGAAATATCTACACCGCCATCTCTATAAACTTGGAAATATCTACATCACTATCTGAATAAACATGGAAATATCTACACCGTTATCTGTATAAACATGGAAATATCTACACCGCTATCTGTATAAACATGGAAATATCTACAACGCTATCTCTATAAACACGGAAATATGTACAACGCTATCTGTATAAACATGGAAATATCTACAACTCTATCTGTGTAAACATGGAAATATCTACACAGTTATCTTTGTAAATTTGCAAATATCTACACAGCTATCTGTGAAAAGATCGAAATATCTACAGCGCAATCTGTGCAAAGATGGAAATATCTACTCCGCTATCTCTGTAAACATGGAAATATCTACACTGCTGTCTGTATCAACATGGAAATATCTACACCGTTATCTTTATAAACATGGAAATATCTACACTGTTATCTCTATAAACATGGAAATATCTACACCGCCATCTGTATAAACATGGAAATATCTATCATGCCATCTGTATACACATAGAAATATCTACAACGCCATCTGTAGAAACGTGAAGTACCTACACCGCTGTCTCTATAAACATGGAAACACCTACACCGCCATCTCTATAAACATGGAAATATCTACACCGCAGTCTCTATAAACTTGGAAATATCTACACCACCAACTCTATAAACATGAAAAAATCTACACCACTATCTGTATAAACATCGAAATATCTACACTGTCGTCTGTATAAAGATGGAAATGTCTACACCGGGAGCAGAATAAACATGGAGATATCTACACCCCTATCTCTATAAACATGGAAATGTCTACACCACTATCTCTATAAACATGGAAATATCTTCACCACCATCTCTATAAACATGGAAATATCTACACCGCTATCTGTATAAACATGGAAATATGTACACTGCTAGCTATATAAACATGGTAATATCTACACCGCTATCTCTATAAATATTGAAATACCTACAACGTTATCTCAATAAACATGTAAATGCCTACACCGCTATTTTATAAACATGGATATATCTACATGTTTATCTCTATAAACATGGAAATATCTACACTGCCATCTGTATAAACATGGAAATACCTACACAGTCATCTGTATAAACATGGAAAAATCTACACCACTATCTGTATAAACATGGAAATATCTACACTGCCTTCTGTCTAAACATGGAAATATCTACACAGCCATCTGTATAAACATGGAAATATCTACACAGCCATCTCTATAAACATGGAAATATCCACACAGGTATCTGTATAAACATGGAAATATCCACACCGATATCTGTATAAACATGGAAATATCTACACCGCCATCTGTAAAAACATGGAAATATGTACACAGTCATCTGTAAAAACATGGAAATATCTACATCTCCCTGTGTATAAACATGGAAATATCTACATCTCCATCTGTATACACATGGAAATATCTACACAGCCATCTGTATAAACATGGAAATATCTAGACCGCTATCTCCATAAACATGGAAATAACTGCAGCGCAATCTGTATAAACATGGAAAGATCTGCACCGCTATCTGTATAAACATGGAAATATCTACACCTCTATCTTTAAAAATATGGAAATATCTACACTGCTCTCGCTATAAACATTGAAATATTTATACTGCTGGCAGTATAAACATGGAAATACCTACATGGCTATCTCTATAAACATGGAAATATCTACACTGCCATCTGTATAAACATGGAAATATCTACACAGTCAATTGCATAAAGATGGAAATATCTACAACACTATCTGTATAAATATGGAAATATCTACACCGCTATCTGTATAAACATGGAAAAATCTACACCGCTATCTGTATGAACATGGAAATACCTACCTCCCTATCTGTATAAACATGGAATTATCTACACCGCTATCTCTATAAACATAGAAATATCTAAAACGCCATCTCTAAAAACATGGAAATATCCACACCCCCATCAGCATAAACATGGAAATAACTACACCGCCATCTGTATAAACATGGAAATATCTACACCGCCATCTCTATAAACATAGAAACATCTACACTGTCATCTCCAGAAAGATGGAAATAACTACACAGAGATCTGCATAAACATGGAAATATCTACACCTCTACCTGTATAAACAAGGAATTATCTACATCACTATCTGTATAAACATGGAAATATCTACACTGCCATCTGTATAAACATGGAAATAACTACACAGCTGTCTCCATAAACATGGAAATACCAACACTGCTATCTGTATAAACATGGAAATATCTACACTGCCAACGGTATAAACATGGAAATATCTACACTGCCATCTGTATACACATGGAAATACCTACACTGCTATCTGTATAAGCATGGAAATATCTACACCGCTTTCTCTATAAACATGGAAATACCTATACCGCAATCTGTATAAACATGGAAATATCTACACCGTTATCTGTGTAAACATGGAAATATCTACACCGCTATATGTATAAACATGTTAATATCTACACCGCAATCTTTATAAACATGGAAATATCTGCAACGCTATCTGTAAAAACATGGAAATATCTACAACAATGTCTGTGTAAACATGGAAATATCTACACAGCTATCTGTGTAAACATGGAAATATGTACACCGCAATCTGTGCAAATATCAAAATATCTACACCGCTATCTCTGTAAACATGGAAATATCTACCCCGTTATCTGTATAAACATGGAAATATCTAAACCGCTATCTGTATAAACATGGAAATATCTACACCGCTATCTGTATAAACATGGAAATATCTACACCGCTATCTGTAAAAATATGGAAATATCTACACCGTAATCGCTATAAACATGGAAATATCTACACCGCTGGCAGTGTAAACATGGAAATATCTACATGGCTATCTCTATAAGCATGGAAATATCTACACTGCCATCTGTATAAACATGGAAATACCTACAAAGTCAATGGCCTAAATATGGAAATATCTACACTATCTGTATAAATATGGAAATATCTACACCACTATCTGTATAAACATGGAAATATCTACACCGCTATCTTTATAAACATGGAAATATCTACACCGCTATCTGTATAAACATGGGAATACCTACAACAATATCTGTGTAAACATGGAAATATCTACACAGCTATCTGTTTAAACATGGAAATATGTACACCACTATATGTGTAAAGATGAAAGTATGTACACCGCAATCTGTGCAAATATCAAAATATCTACACCGCTATCTCTGTAAACATGGAAATGTCTACCCCGTTATCTGTATAAGCATGGAAATGTCTACACCACTAATTGTATAAACATGGAATCATCTACACCAGTATCTGTATAAACATGGAAATACCTACACTGCCATCTGTATAAACATGGAAATATCTACAGCGCTGTCTGTATAAACATGGAAATATCTACAACGCTATCTTTATAAACATGGAAATATCTACACAGCTATCTGTATAAACATGGGAATATCTACAACAATATCTGTGTAAACATGGAAATATCTACACAGCTGTCTGTGAAAACATGAAAATATGTACACCACTATCTGTGTAAGGATGAAAATATGTACACCGCAATCTGTGCAAATATCAAAATATCTACTACGCTATCTCTGTCAACATGGAAATATCTACCCCGTTATCTGTATAAACATCAAAATATCTACACCGCTATCTGCGTAAACATGAAAATATCTACACCTCGATCTGCATAAACACGGAAACGTCTACACCGCTATCTGAATAAACATGGAAATATCTACACTGCTATGTTTATAAACATGGAAATATCTACACCGCTATCTCTATAAATATTGGAATATCTACAACGCTATCTCTATAAACATGGAAATGCCTACACAGCTATCTGTAAAAACATGGAAATATCTACATGTCTATCTCTATAAACATGGAAATATCTACACCGCCATCTGTATAAACATGGAAATACCTACACAGTCATCTGTATAAACAAGGAAACACCTACACCACTATCTGTATAAACATGGAAATATCTTCACTGCCATCTGTATAAACATGGAAATATCTACACCGCTATCTGTATACACATGGAAATATCTACACAGCTATCTCTATATACATGGAAATACCTACACTGCTATCTGTATAAACTTAGAAATAGCGACACCGCTATCTGGATAAACATGGAAATACCTACACAGCCATCAGTGAAAACATGAAAATATCTACACGGTCATCTGTACAAACTAGGAAATATCTATAACTCCATCTGTGTAAACATGGAAATACCTACACTGCCATCTGTAAACACATGGAAATATCTACACAGCCATCTGTATAAACATGGAAATAACTACACCGCTATCTCTATAAGCATAGAAATACCTACACCGCAATCTGTATAAACATGGAAATAGCCACACCGCTATCTGTATAAACACGGAAATACCTACACTGCCATCTATAAAAACATGAAAATATCTACAGAGTCATCTGTATAAACATGGAAATATCTACACCTCCATCTGTATAAACATGGAAATATCTACACTGACATCTGTATACACATGGACATATCTACACAGCCATCTGTATAAACATGGAAATATCTACACCGCTATCTGTATAAACATGCAAAAACCTACACCGTTTTCTGTATAAACATGGAAATATATACACTGCCATCTGCATAAACATGGAAATATCTACACCGCTATCTGCATAAACATGGAAATATCTACACAGCTATCTCTATAAACATGGAAATACCTACACTGCTATCTGTATAAACATGGAAATAGCCTCACCGCTATCTGTATAAACATGGAAATACCTACACCGCCATCTATAAAAACATGAAAATATCTACAGATTCATCTGTATAAACTTGGAAAGATCTACACCTCCATCTGTATAAACATGGAAATATCTACGCTGCCATCTCTATACACATGGAAATATCTACACAGCCATCTGTATAAATATGAAAATATCTACACCGCTATCTCTGTAAACATGCGAAAACCTGCACCGTTATCTGTATAAACATGGAAAAATCTACACAGCTATCTGTATAAACATGGAAATATGTCCACAGATATCTGTATAAACATGGAAATATCTCCACCGCTATCTGTATAAACATGGAAATATCTACATCGCTATCTGTATAAACATGGAAATATCTCCACAGCTATCTCTATAAACATGGAAATATCTACACCACTATCTTTACAAACATGGAAATATCTACACCGCTATCTGTATAAAGATGGAAATATCTACAACACTATCTGTGTATACATGGGAATGTCTTCACAGCTATCTGTGTAAACATGGAAATATGTACACCGCTATCTGTGTAAAGATGGAAATATCTACACCGCAATATGCGCAAATATGGAAATATGTACACCACTATCTGTATAAACAAGGAAATATCTACACTGCCATCTGTATAAACATGGAAATATCTTCACTGCCATCTCTAAACACATGGAAATACCTACACCGCTATGTGTATAAGCATGGAAATATCTACACCACTATCTTCATAAACATGGAAATATCTACACCGCTATCTGTGTAAACATGGAAATATGTACACCGCTATCTGTGAAAGATGAAAACATGTACACCGCAATCTTTGCAAATATCAAAATATCTACACCGCTATCTCTGTAAACATGGAAATATCTACCCCGTTATGAGGATAAACATGGAAATATCTACACCACTATCTCTATAAACATGGAAATATCTACACCACGATCTGTATAAACATGGAAACGTCTACACCGCTACCTGTATATACATGGAAATATCTACACCGCTATCTGTATAAACTTGGAAATATCTACTCTGCTATCTCTATAAATATTGAAATACCTACAACGCTATCTCTATAAACATGGAAATGCCTACACCGCTATCTTAATAAACTTGGAAATATCTACATGGCTATCTCTATAAACATGGAAATATCTACACCGCCATCTGTATAAACATGGAAATAACTACACAGTCATCTGTATAAACATGGAAATATCTACACTGCCATCTGTATAAACATGGAAATATCTACACCGCTATCTGTATAAACATGGAAATATCTACACAGCTATCTCTATAAACATGGAAATAGCTACACTGCTATCTGT